>NW_027508734.1:50985000-51277500 GCF_051911475.1 Siphateles boraxobius
GCTTATGTGTATTTTGTTTGGGAGTGGAGCATGCCCAGTCAGCTCTCGAGGGGGCTGATTGTGAGCATTGCGAGCGTTTGCCTCTTAGAACGCTCCGCTCCCGCCGATCTCTGTTTGAGGACAGTGGTTCGTTCGCGATCCCCGTGGATCGGGTCCCGCTTATGCCGAGGCTGAGCGGCGACGTCATTCGTGGGGATCGCAGATGGATCTAGCAGCGGGGCTTGATACGGGCTCTGCCCTATCTCAGCCCTTACCTGTTAGATCCAGTGCCTCAGTCTCGGGTTCGGAAGCACGCTCTGCGGTTTCTTCCCCCCGAGCTGAGGCCCCAGTACTGCAACTATCCAGTTCTGATGTTGTTAGTCTGGATGCGGGAGATGTCGATGATTCGCCATCTCGCTCTCCCGAAAGTGAGGAGCTTATGGAGGTGCTCACTCGTGCTGTTTCTAAATTAAGCTTTGAGTGGCCAGCTGTTAGGCAGGAGTCTAGAGAAAAATCTAAATTAGATGAAAGATTTTTGCCTTCCCGTTCTCAACCTCCACGCCGGTGCTTGCCCTTCTTCCCTGATCTCCACATAGAGGTTTCGAGATCGTGGAAAAAGCCGGTCTCTTATCGTGTTTTTAGCCCTCAAACTTCCACTTATTCAAACATTGTTTGGGGCTAAATCTCATGGTTAAGGGGCGATGCCCAAAGCAGAGGAGGCGCTTGCTAGTCATCTTTCTGCTGAAGCTGCATCTTCTTTTAAAGCACCACTTTTACCCTCTAAGCCTCTTAGAAGTACGTCAGCTTTAGTGGGTAAGGCGTATTCGGCGGCCGGTCAAGCCTCGGCGTGCCTGCACACGATGTCCATCTTGCAGGCATACCAGGCTGACTTATTAAAGGATGTGAGTGACACTCAAGAGGTCAGCACTGACGTAGTTCGCGAACTGCGTCAGGCTGCAGATTTATCTCTGCGCACCACCAAGGAGTCGGCCAAGCTAATGGGCCGTACTATGGCAGCCCTGGTGGCCGCAGAGAGGCATCTATGCTTAAATCTCTCTGGCATGAAAGAAAAAGACAAAGCTTTTCTTTTGGACGCTCCGCTCTCTCCTCATGGTCTTTTTGGTGATTCTGTAAATACTGTCATAGATAGATTTCAGGAAGAGAAGAAACAGTCGGCAGCGTTTCAGAAATTTGTGCCTCTTAAAATTCATGTCCCCGGTACTGCTGGGCGGGAGCAGTCCAGGCCGTCAGTCAGCTCCTCACATAGGGCGCAACAGAAGCAGAGTGTCGCGTCTCGCGCTCCCCCTTCCAAACAGTGGGACCAGACGCGGCACTCTCAGCCGAAGTCTTCTGGCAAAACTGATCTTAGGACAGTTATTATCGCTAAGAAGGCTTCGGCAAAGAGGAAGTCCTGATGCCACTGGCGTCAGGATGCTGAGGGTGGTCCCTGCCGTGGGAGAGAGGTGTTCACCGCATTACACGGTGCCCGCTCTTCTTCGGTGCCCTCAGGGGCCCGTTCTGCCAACCCCGCCTTCATGCCGGGGCACAGACGGTCCCAGCGAGCGCTTTCCCGAGGGACGCTCGCCCCCTCTGAGGAGGGTCTCAGAGCAGTTAAGCCAGTCGTTCCCTGCCGGTGCGCCGTTACAGGGCGCTGTGTTTGCTGCTCAAGTTACACCAGAGGCCAGTCTCTTAGTAGTATTTCTGGCAGGGTGGAAAAGCCTTCCAAAAATATCTCAGTGGGTTCTGCACACAGTAAAAAAGGGTTATACTATCCAATTCAGGTGTCGTCCATCAAAATTCAGAGGGGTTCTGCCCACAGTGGTGGGCCCCGAGCAGGCTCTGGTAATGGAACAAGAGGTGAAAGCGCTCCTTCAAAAGGGGGCTATAGAACGGGTTCCTCCTCCCAGGTTGGAGTCAGGTTTTTACAGCCGATATTTCATCGTTCCAAAGAAGGATGGGGGGTTGCGTCCAATTTTAGATCTGCGCCTGTTGAATCGCTCGGTAGGGAAGCTAAAATTCAAGATGCTCACTATCAAGCAGATCGTGTCACAAATCAGATCCGAGGACTGGTTTGTCACGATAGATCTGAAGGACGCGTACTTCCATATTTCCATCCTTCCACAACACAGGAAGTTCCTGAGGTTCGCCTTCGGGGACGAGGCGTACCAGTACAAGGTTCTTCCATTTGGCCTTGCTTTATCTCCCCGCACTTTCACGAAATGCATGGATGCAGCTTTAGCGCCCCTGAGGTTTCAGGGCATTCGTATCCTCAATTACATCGACGATAGGTTGATTTTAGCTCAGACAGAGCAGATGGCGGTTCAGCATCGAGATGTTGTTCTCGCTCATAAGAGAAAGTTGGGGTTGAGGCTGAACGCAAAGAAAAGTGTATTATCTCCTTCTCAGAAGACCACTTTTCTGGATGTCGTTTGGGATTCGATCTTGATGCGGGCGCGACTTTCTCCGACCCGCATCGCTTTGATTCTTTCAGCTATGAAACAAGTAAAGCTAGGCCAGCTACTCACTGTAAAACAGTTTCAGAGACTGTTGGGTCTGATGGCAGCAGCGTCCAACGTTATACCTTGCGGCCTGTTGTACATGAGACCACTGCAGTGGTGGGTCCGGACCAATGGATTCTCCCCGAGGGGAAATCCGCTCCGCACGATCAAAGTCACGCGGCGCTGCCTTCGTGCTCTGGTCATGTGGAAAGAAACCTGGTTCCTATCCAAAGGGCCTGTGTTGGGGGCTCTTTGTCGTCGTGTAACGCTAACGACGGATGCTTCCCTCACAGGGTGGGGGGCGGTCATGAGTGGTCGTCCAGCCCAAGGTCTGTGGCAGGACCATCATCTATCATGGCATATAAATTGTCTAGAGATGTTGGCGGTGTTCCAAGCTTTGAAACACTTCCTAGCAGACCTCAGAGGTCATCATGTGTTAGTTCAGTCAGACAACATGTCGGTGGTCTCGTATATAAATTATCAGGGGGGCCTGCGGTCGCGTCCACTTTACAAGTTGGCCCGTCAGATCCTCCTGTGGTCCCAGGGGAAGTTACAGTCTCTGAGAGCTATGTATCTTCCTGGTTATTTGAATGTGGTAGCAGACTCCCTGTCGAGGCAGGGGCCGAGGCCGGGGGAATGGAGGCTCCACCCCGAGGTGGTGGAGCTCCTTTGGTTGAGTTTCGGTCGCGCCGATGTGGACCTATTCGCTTCCAAGGAGACAACGCACTGTCATCTGTGGTTCTCCATCAGTCAGCCAGCCCCTCTGGGGTTGGACGCTCTGGTACAGCCGTGGCCGAGGTCACGTCTGTATGCTTTTCCCCCGGTTGCTCTGATACCAGGAGTTCTGGAGAGGGTTCGCCGGGACGGGGTCAGCCTACTTCTAGTAGCCCCGTTCTAGCCGGCCCGAGTATGGTTCGGGGACCTAATATCTCTTCTGGACGGCTCTCCCTTGGAGATTCCGATCAGGAGGGATCTACTCTCTCAGGAGGGCGGTACGATATTTCACCCCCGCCCAGAGTTGTGGAAACTGTGGGCTTGGCCTCTGAGGGGGCCCAGCTCAAAGAATCAGGTCTCTCAACTGAGGTTGTTGAGACCGTCCTTCACTCCAGAGCTCCGTCCACGAGGAAGTTATATGCCCTGAAGTGGAAACTTTTCACTTTTTGGTGTGCAGAACACCGGCAGGACCCAGTTAACGGCCCAGTGGGTGCAGTGCTGGAGTTTCTGCAGGAGCGTTTCTCTGCAGGGTTATCCCCCTCCACACTAAAGGTGTATGTGGCGTCACTAGCTGCTTACCATATCCCTTTCAGTGGAGTTTCTCTTGGGAGACACCCACTTATAACTCGCTTCCTTCGTGGCACTTTGAGGCTGAGGCCTGCAGTTCGTACGAGGGTGCCGACTTGGGATTTGGTCATTGTACTAGAGGGCCTTTCTTTGGCCCCCTTTGAACCTATTGAGGAAGTTTCTGAGAAATTTCTCACGTATAAAACTCTTTTTCTGCTTGCAATCTGCTCACTTAAGAGAATCGGAGATTTGCAGGCCCTGTCGGTTGCACCCTCGTGCCTGGAGTTTTCGCCTGGTATGGATAAGGCTTTTCTATACCCTAGACCAGGTTATGTCCCTAAGGTCCCTACTAATGCTGTCAGACCTACAGTGCTGCAGGCTTTCTATCCTCCTCCGTTTGTGTCATCAGATCAGGAGAAACGTAACCTTCTCTGTCCGGTTAGGGCGTTCGACGCTTACGTCCACAGAGCTGCCCT
This sequence comes from Siphateles boraxobius, assembly GCF_051911475.1. Taxonomy (NCBI): domain Eukaryota; kingdom Metazoa; phylum Chordata; class Actinopteri; order Cypriniformes; family Leuciscidae; genus Siphateles; species Siphateles boraxobius. The sequence continues at coordinate 50,989,235 of NW_027508734.1, forward strand.
GTGGAGGAAATCAGAACAGTTATTTGTGCGCTTTGCACCACCCAGGAAAGGGTGTCCCGTGTCTAAACAGAGAATGAGCAAGTGGGTGGTTGAGGCCATCTCACTTGCTTATGAGTCGGCTGGTCAGCCTTCACCTTTGGCTGTACGAGCCCACTCTACTAGGAGTATGGCTGCTTCTAAAGCATTGTTGTCAGGAGTATCGCTAAGTGATGTTTGTGATGCGGCTGGGTGGTCCTCACCGCATACATTTGTTAAGTTCTATGAATTGGACTTAAGTTCCACTCCTGGGGCGCAGGTGCTCTCGTCCTCTGTGCGCTAGTTCCCACATGACGGTCATTTGCTCCTATGGCGACGTGGGTATTGGCGTTCCCACAGCTTGACGCAGCTTGAGTTCCCTTGAAAGGGAACGTCTCGGTTACGTATGTAACCCTAGTTCCCTGATAGGGAACGAGACGCTGCGTCATTTTGCCATACTCCCAGCATGCCCGTTAGCGCTTCCTTCAGTCCTATCAGAAGCTGTCGCGCTTGTGTTTTGGGGGTGCTTTATAGTTTCCTGGTCGATGACGTCACCCGCCTATGACGTTCCGTCTCTCCATTGGACTGATTCCATACGTGCTTCATGACGCACACACGCAGAGGCGTTCCCACAGCTTGACGCAGCGTCTCGTTCCCTATCAGGGAACTAGGGTTACATACGTAACCGAGACGTTTTGTATCGTTGTAAATCCAACTTTGTAAATATTCATAGCAAATTCTCGATGGTATGAGTCTGAAACAATAAAATGTGATTTTCAAATCCATGCTGATGAAAACAAAACATCTCAGGTTACAACTGTAACCCTGGTTCCCTGAAGAGGGAACGAGACGCTGCGTCAAGACACTGTTAGAACGCCCCTGCGTGATTGCGTCGTGAAGCACGTGTATAATAAGTCCAATGGAGAGACGACGTCATCGACCAGGAAACTATAAATCACACCTGAAAACAGACCGCATTAGCTTCTGATAGGCCGAAGCAAGTCGATCACAGGCATGCAGGGAGTGTGGCCTCTTCAGGGAACCAGGGTTACAGTCATAACCTGAGACGTTCCCTTTCAAGGGAACTCGAGCAGCGTCGAGACGCTGTGGGAACACTATACCCACGACGCCATAGTAACAAGTGCCTGTCCGTGTGAAATCTCGGCGCACACGAAGACGAATGCACCTGCGCCCCTCAAAAACCCCACTAACGTGTGTGGCGAGGCAGCATCCTGCCACATCACAAACATATTGGAGGGAAACTCCTGACAATAATGTTTTAGAAGCAGCCATACTCCTAGTATCTTGGTCTGATGCCTCACAGTGCCACGAAGGAAATGTTAGGGTGTCTCCCCAAGGATACAACACTTAAAGGGACGTGGTAAGCAGCTAAGGCCACAATGAACACCTTTAGTGTGGAGGGGGATAGACCTGTGGACAAACGCTCCTGCAGGAACTCCAGCTCTGCAACCACAGGGCAGATAACTGGGTCCAGCTGGTCCTCTCCGCACCAGTAAGTGAACAATACCCACTTCAAGGTTTAGAGTTTCCTTGTGGAGGGAGCTCTGGAGTGGAGGATGGTCTCAACAACCTCAGTTGAGAGACCTGAACTTATGAGCTGGGGCCCCTCAGAGTCCAAGCCCAAAGTTTCTACAATTCTGGGCGGTGGGTGAAGGACCAACCCGCTCGACTGAGAGAAAAATCCATGACCCTCCTCGGAGGATCGTTGGGAAATGCAGGCACCTCGGCGCCCTGAAGCAGCGAACCGGCAGGGAACAACCGAACTGGCAGCGCTGCAACCCTCCTCAGAGAATCGCTTCCCAGAGGACCTCAGCATCAGGACTTCTTCTTAGTTGAAGCCTTCTTCAAGATAACAAGTGTCCTCAGATATGTCTTATCCCAAGACGGCTACGGCTGAGACTACTAAAGGAACCAGCCTCTCGTGATTGGTCTCTAGTATTGCTTGAAAGGCCAATCCAGCGTCCTGAAACGGATGACTGGCAGGAGATAACCGAACTGATCCCTCTTAAACCCTCCTTCTGCGAGTCAGACACTGAGACTAGAACTTGCTGGAGGGCACCGAAGGGAGATGGGCACCATATAATGAGGTGTTATTCATTTCCGCCCGGGAATTGGCAATATTGTCAACGTCAGCGAGTATTTACATTAGATTATTATTATTATTATTATTATTATTATTATTATTATTATTTAATGACATCAATAAAGCATACCCGCAATGAAGTGTTGGGTCTTATCATGGAGCCTGATTCTGAAGGGAAATATATGCCTTCAGCAGATGACGGTGATTCTGAAAGTGAAAGTGTAGCCCTACACAAAGCACAAACGATGAATCCTTCGTGTGACACGGAGCAGAGTGGTGTTATGCATAGTCTATCGCAAGCATATTCAATTCAATTCAATTCAAATTTATTTGTATAGCGCTTTTCACAATACATATTGTTTCAAAGCAGCTTTACAGAAAGTGCATTTCAGAAATGTACATAGAAAAAATACTGTTAGTTAATCATGTAGTAATTTAGGGCATAACATATCGCCGGCGTTGAGTCGTCTCTTCACAGACGTTTAGTCATCTCATCGCAGTTGTTGGGGCATCTGAAGTCTCCGTGAGAGGCTGGATACAAACCATACAAAGCATATGAATAATATATATTTGCCCCATACATGGAATCAGAGTGCCTACTGTATGTAGTAAATGGAAAATCTCTACAGCAAAAGGCCAACCGCTACATGCATATGGTTTGTTTCTACCATTTATTAGTAATGATTTACACAGTTTGTTCACTACTTACTATTTACCTGATCATTCAGTATTGTGCAATATAGCATACAGAAAGTGAGGGACATTTTGGGGGGAAAGAAGTTCTGCATTTTATCATTTAAACGTGACTTTTCTTGAAAATTCTATAATCCAAAGTGGCCGCCGCCAAATGACATCATAATATGCAAATTAGATGGAAAAATGTAATCCCTACATAAACTTTGGGTCATCCTTAATATTTCTCTAATTTACAGAAAGTCTCTATCTTTTATCGCTTTTAAAATATAGCCTTTTGAAATTAAGATGTCAAAATTTAACATTTTAGGAAAAAACCTCTGGCGCCTAAAGGGTTAAGCTAAATTATGGATCTTGTCGTCAAGCTGATGGATCTTTTTTGGATGAGTGAATACATTGATGTTTTTAACATGACTGTGGACTTTGCTGTGGTGTGAAGCAGGGCGCGATTGCTAGACGTATACCAGCGCCACACACAACGTGAGTCCCGCGGATATAAAAGAATAAGGACATTTCATTCTACTGAACTACACGCAAGTGTTGAATTAATACTCACACAGGTCAGTTTATTAGACCAATTAAACCTGAGGTAACGCAGCGCTGTTTCACTTGCTATTAACAGTTACACTATCACACTAAACGGCATTTGAGTGTGTTGAATGTTGTTAGTTAGGTTGTGTGTTGGCTGTATGAGACTACGTATTTTAAGCTACAACCCCAAATCAGAAAAAGTTGGGACATTTTGTAAAATGCAATAAAATCAAGAATCTGTGATTTGTTCATTCTATTTAGCCTTTTATTAACTGACAAAAGTACAAATAAATGTTTTCCAATGTTTTCACTGACCAACATAATTGTATTTTGTTAATATGAACAAATTTTGATTTTGATGGCTGCAACACACCCCAAAAAAGTTGGGACAGAGACCAAATAAAAGTGAAAAGATTATCCAAATTAGATTATCCAACTGTTTTGAAACAGTCCACAATGTGCAGATGAATCGGTAATAGTTGAGGGCAGACCCGTCGCCAGACCTCAGTCTTAAGGGGGGCATATGAAATGTATGGGGGGGCACAATTATTATTAGCCTACAGTATCAGAGTTTCCGCTCGAGAAAAATGGTGCCGGTCAAAGTGACCGGCAGAGGTTTCGTTTTACGGACATTTTTATGATATGCCGGTCAAATATCACCTCTTAATTAGTCAAGTTGAGGAAAACTGGAGGCAGGCTATGTAACTTAAAAAATGACATAATCAGGCCGTATAGAATGCAACATGTTTATTAGCCTAACTTTCAAATAGACAGAAAAAAACATGAATGTCCAATTCATTCCAAGATGAAATTGACTATCACCATCCCCGTGAATGCGCCTAGAGAGAAATGCATATAATGGATTACATAATCAGAAAGTAGGCCTATCCTATTTCTTTTCGTTTTTAATTGTTTCGTTTAAAGACAAGCTTTCTATATAGATATATTTCTCATGTGTGAGGCATACACTGAGTTTCGGTTAATTTATGATGAGATGCGTTCCAGTTCACGTGCAATGCAAGGGACCGCGCCCGCGCCTCCATGTTATGATTATATTGTCTATTTGCTTCCTATTTATTAAATCCAGGCAATTGGTTGATGAAAAAAATATTATAATTAAGATACAATTTATACAAAACGAAATTCACTTTAAAGAAAGGCTTTCTACAAAACAAAACTTAATTAAGTGGCCAAAATCATGTCTGACAAGCATGTCTTTGATTTGAATGCATTTTTAACATTGTTGTATTTAAGGACTGGTATTTGTATTTGTGTTATCTTTAAATTTGTTTTATGTGGTGGACAATATTGGAACGTGACATTGGATATATTTATTTTATTTGTACTATTTAGTTTTTTACTATTTATTTTGTTTGGCATGCATTTGCACTTATTTAATTTATATTCATTTATAGTATTCATTTAGAATCCCTGATTATATGTTGCATGTTCTCTTGTTGTTTTTTTAAAAGACAAACCATCAATTTTTGGAAAAGAATTGATGGATTTATAGCGTTTAGAAAAAAAAGTATAACTTTGAATTTATCATCAACAATATTGTTGTTTGATTTAATAATAATTTTTCAACATGTTCAGACTGAGCAAAAAAAACATTTTAACAGGATAAATTGAATATTCACAAAATGTGTGGGTCTAGGTAAAAAATTGAATTTTCCCGAAAACTATTGAAATGGATTTATATCGTTTTGGAAAAGAGCTCCTCAGTGCTGATGTTATCGGATTTTCAGCTGATATTCTCAATTCATTCAGTGAACGGACGGTCTGAGCCTGAGGTAAAGTGTTCAGACTGCAAGCTCAGCAACGATTGTATTTAATTGTACAGTACAATCATAACATTTCAGACATCATCTTAACTCCATAATGTCCTTAAACAACAATATTGCTGGCCATAAACTGAGAAAGTGTGCGTCCGGTGTGCGATACCTCGAGTTGTCCTAGACGCGACGCGGCGCTGCGCTTCTCGTCCGGTGTGCGCTTCCTCCTTAGGCTAACGTTACTGAGCTGAGGACAGCGACACAAGAGCTACACAGGTAGGCTACTGAGTCGCTGTCCTCAGTGCCGCAGAAAAGCGCTGAAACCGAGATGAAGGGGAACCTTCTATTAGGCAATTTTTATCTGACAATTTGACCGGAGAGATTTAATTTTGTCGGACATTTAATTTTTTTCCCGGCCAATGTCCGGTAATTACCGGACAACGGAAACCCTGTACAGTATGTATATTTATAATAATCAACTCTAATCGCGCAGCACGTAATCATCACGTTAAACATATAAACAACAGCGATATGACCAGGTAGCCTAGCCTACACCACATTACACGGAAGCAATGTTATGAATATCCATAAAAAACTTGACTACACAACATTAGATGTAACACTAAAGGCATTTCTCAAACACTGCATTTTAAAGCAGTCAACAGAGGGATATGCATTGCCATGACACATACACACACACACACACGCAAAAAATACACTCGCACAGATACTTTGAGTGGAGGCAGCGCTGTCCTCTCTCCAGTCCCAGTACAGCGGGAGGAAGCGTTTCTCCGAGCAGAACCTCCTCATCAAAGTATCATTCCACTCGGAAGGAACTGAAGCGAATAAGCCGGCGAAAACTCGTTTTGAAACAGCTTTCAAAAATGCGCGGTAACTGTTGAGCGGCTTAGTTGTTTGTCACGTACCTAAAGTTCTTTAAGGCCGTTGCATTGTAGATTCCCATCAATCAAACTAAATCACACCAATGTTTCTTTATATTTTTAATATTTTAATGATACAGAATACAACACAAAATTAGCAACTATGATAATATTAAAATTAAATTAAAATTAAATTATCTGTGCCTCAAGTGGGGGGGCACAAGCAGTTTTTGGGGCGGGCCCGGCCCCCTATGGCCCGCCCATAGCGACGGGTCTGGTTGAGGGTATCATGTTCGGGTGTAAAAGTGCTTCTCAGTCTTTTTAAGCAAAGATGGGTCATCGCTCATCATTTTGTGCCAAACATCATGAGAGAATTGTCAAACAATTAAAAAATCCCATTCCTCAATGCAAGATTGCAAATAATGTATGCCTTTCATCATCTTCCATTTATAATATTGTCACAAGATTCAGGGAATCTAGAGAAATCTCAGTCTGTGTTACGTAAGGCAGTAGACCTCTGTTGAATGAGCGTGACCATTGAGCCCTCAGATGGCATTGCACAAGATACCATCATGCTAATCCGTTAAATATAGACACATGTGCTCAGGAGTAATTTGGAAAACCGTTTTCACTGAACACAGTCTGACGCTGCATCAAGAAATGCCACTTGAATCTCTGTTACGCAAGGAGAAAGCTTAACATCTGTCATATGTGGCGATGCCGGCGAGTTCTCTGGGCCTGACCTCATCTCCGATGGTCTAGAAGACAGTGGGAATGTGTGCTGTGGTCAGATGAGTCCATGTTTCAACTTGTTTTTGGGAGAAAATGGACATTGAGTTCTCAGTCCCAAAGACGAAAGGGACCAACCAGACTTTCACCAGCGACAGGTGCAAAAGCACACGTCTGTGCTGGTATTGAGGTGCATCAATGCAAACGGTATGGGTAACTTGCATTGTTGTAAAGGTACCATTGACATGGAGGCATATATTTGGATTGTACAGAGACATAAACTGCCATTATGACATCTTTCCTGGGAAGGAAGACAATGCCAGTCCTCATTCTGCACGTGCTACAACTGAGTGGTTTCTAGACACTCTGCACCATAGAAGGGATGTGCCTGCCTGTTTACTGCAGTCCAGATAGGTCTCTTCTGGAAAATGTATGACCCATCATGAAAAGGAGAATCAGGCAACGATGACCACAGACTGTTGAGCGGCTGTCTTGTATCAGACAAGATTGGGCAAATATTCCACTAGCAAAACTCCAACAGTTAGTTTCCTCAACTCCCAAATGATTAAAAAATGTAATTAAAAGGAAAGGTGATGTGACACCGTGGTAAACATGTCACTGTCCCAACTTTTTGGGGGTGTGTTGCAGCCATCAAAATCAAAATTTGTTCATATTTACAAAATACAATTATGTTGGTCAGTGAAAATAATGGAAAGCGTTTCTTTGTATTTTTGTCAGTTAATAAAAGGTTAAATACAATGAACAAATCACAGATTCTTGTTTTTATTGCATTTTACAAAATGTCCATACTTTTTCTGATTTGGGGTTGTAGATCAACATTAGAATAACATACAGATCATATTCTAACATTTCATCATGTTGAACTAAATAACATTGATAGTTTTATGTACATTTGCTCACCTGTCTAATAAAGTACATGCAACACTCGCGTCTCTGTCAAGTCGAAGTTAGTCGCGGACGTGGAGCTCTCGGCATCTCGAAAGATGCTGATCTTCGTTTTAGTCCTCTTTTTGTCTCAAAGTCTGCTTGCCATGGTCCATAATGTTTGAACAAAACAACAACAGCGTGATTTCTTGCTAGGCATAACGGACATAACCCAGTTGTCAACGTCTGTCACCATGGTTGCTATGGCAGTATGAGCGCAAACCTGGCGGAAACCGAGGCTAACACGGATATGACGCCATTATCTGGCGACTCCTCACCCCTGCTCACATGTCCCGTTTCCTTAGTTAAAATCACAATTTTCTCACGATTTACAAATAGTTTGAAACATTTGGGATATTGTAAGTAATCAACTAAACAAAATATATAACATTGGCCTAGTGGTTTGGTCTGGATGAAAAAGCTGAATAGTATATTAATACAGACATTTAACTCCTCAAAGATAATATGAGTACATATTTAATTTTCTCAAAAATTGAAGGCACCCAAATATCAACCAGACAAGTAGAAACAGTCTAGGTGAAAGGCTGAATATAGTGTTATTAACATAATGTGACAATTAATAAAGCTCAAGGTCATGGACTCAGTTTATTTCTATTATGACCTGAAGTGACAACAGCACTTGCTACAACAACCCGACAAAAAAGGGGCCACAAGTAGCGCTAGATTAAGCAGAAACAAGGAAAGAGGGCCAGAATCCAAGCTAGGCTAAACACTATTCCCAACAGACCAGCACTAATATTGATTCTCTTAAGCAACGTCCGTTCTTTGTAAATAAACTGGGTCACCAAATGCTGCACCAGTCAGCTCAGAGGGAGATGAAAACATGCTGTTTCTTTATTTTAATTGAAACATGGCTGAATAGCAACATCCCAGATTTGCATATGACGAATACAGGGCAGCATGCTCCCCTAGGCTTCTCCGTCGACATCTTTCTTGCGCTAATACAGGCATTCAGACCGCCACTGAAATGAGCCGAAACGGATAAGAGTATCGCCAGAAGGTGCTATGTCAGCACTACAGTACTGCTTGGAAGGTACTGACTGGAACATGTAAAAAGAGGCGGATGCAATGAAGTGTACCATTGGTTTAAAGGAGTAGGCCTATGCATCATCTGCATTAACAATGGCAAAGATTATGTTAATTCGAAGTAATTATGGAGAATATCTCCAAACTCATGACGTAGAACACCCACATCTCTTCTCAAAGGGAAGGTACAAAGTTTTTCCAACTGAAACTGAGACAAGAAATGGTTACTAACTGAAGTGAATCTATGTAATGCTGCCAGATATGACAAAACACCTGCATGTGTGCTAACCAGTTAGCTGATCCTCAGACAAATCGCTGAGCCTGGTTGTCATTCCTGTCAGCTGCTTATTCACCACCAGGGGTTAAAGTGGGCCGGAACTAGGGATGGGAATTGAGAACCGGTTCCACTCGAGAACCGGTTCAAAGTTTTACGAACCATCGATATTGTATGCCCTCGACGTTAACGATGCCTCTTATCGATGCTCCTGCTCCGAGTCCCAGCCATAATATACAGACTGCAAACTCAAAACTTTCCCTTTTGTCCTTTATCGGGCACCATAGCGCAACGTCCAAGCGATTTGAGCAGAGAAGGTAATCATGTAGGATAACACGATCTAAAACTTGGCTTTATTTTACTAAACGAGACAAATTATGCTGTTTCCTGTTTGCAATAACAGGGTTTTTTCCTGCATTGAATTTTTTTTAGCGCCCGCCAAAGCTAATTTTTGTCCCGCCAAAGTCTTATTTGACCGGTGAGTAATGTAGATGAACTGATGCGCTTGTGACAGGGCGCATGTTTAACTGAAAGAACGAGCAGAGAGAGAGAGAGACCCGGTCGCGCGCGCGCACTCTCTCACTTCGGAGCCAGGCGAAAGTGTAAACAAGACTTCACCATCTCGACACTAAGCGCTGTCTTGCTCTCTCTCTCCCTCACACATATTAACCAAAATAAATCGACACGATGTTAAAAGGTCGGAAGACCAAAGTTTCATGTGGAGCATTCAGAGATTTTGTTTTCCTGAATTACCGCTGAGTGTGAATTGTGCTGAGATAAGTTATCTCCTGTCTGATTAGAGGACATCTACACCAGTTCACACATGCAGACAAAGTCCTTCCTCTCCTCCCCACTTAACGACAGCGATTAGAAATGCGTGAAATGGACTCACGATGGTTGAGTGCGGTAAAGTTAGTTCTATCAAAAAGACTCAGCCCAGCAAGCAATTATTTATAAAGGTCCTTGGCCGTAGGCCCCGTCCGTAGTTCATAATCCGAGGGTAGTGGATCTGCATTTCCTGCCTGAAGACGAAGGCAGGGGTGCAGCCGATACACCCGGGAGGTATGGACAGGACCATCCTGGTGGTGTTGGGGAGGGTGGAGGTAGTTGTCGCGTCAGCATCTGCGAACTCAAACATGGTAAGTACCGATCTTTTATACAGTAAGTATAAGGACATGATTGGATAGATGTGAAGGTAATAAGTGATGTAGTAATTAAGTCTTCCTGGCAGAACTTATGCTAAAGCTTTCATTTTTAGGTTTGATATTTGTCTTCCCATGCCACTGTTCTATAAGGGTCGGCAGTCTTACAGAAATATCAATAGCCGGATTAGTTTTAACATTATTTAATCATTGTATATCGACATGAAATATTCATTCAAAATCACCTACGTGCATTAATGCTGCATATTTGTACCTGAGAATGCTTTGACGCGTTCCCACAGCGCATGATAGGGAACGTCTGCCAGTTCCACCAACTATGGTAAACATAGCCTATAATTTGTATTATTTAATATTAGCCTACTTTTAACATTTAAAAACAGACGTCTTCAAACTCCAAAGCTTGTAGAAGTTTCCTATTGGCAATACTGACTGCTACAGCCTTCCTGGTAGCCTTGAGTAAATTACATTTTCTCAAATACTGATTCATAAAACATATAAATATCAGTTGAGCTTATGTTTACTTTTTTCACTGACACAGACAAAAATGAAAAGACTATCAGTCAAAGTTCAGCTTTAGGAGAGGAAGAAATAGGGCAGTATAAGGAGACTGAGAGAAAAAGAAAGATGGAGATGAGGAGAAAGCAGGTATTGACAAATAATCTAATGCCCACTGACATGGGTTTAAAGCTACTTATCCATTTTTTTGGCCTTCAAAAGTCTTAGATTTAAGTTACAAAGATTTAACCCCCCTATTTTTTTACATTTTAATTTACATTGTGAAAAACATGCTTGTGTTCCATATTGTGGTGTTCAGCAATTTTTACATAGTATCGTCGTCATATCAGTGTAGATGTAGATGGACCAAAATAAAACCATTAAAATATCAAGTAATTATTTTTTTTTTTTTGTGATACTTGGTGCAACAGTGACACTCTTGCTCAAAAAAAGTATTGCTATACCACGATACTCAATATGTTGTCCTATGGTGAGTCATTTTCCCCTGTTGCACCTACACAAAGTTCCCCCACCTGCCAAATCCAACTTTAACCACTGTTCACCACCATCATACCAGTTCCAAAGAAGTCAGATGTGTCCTTCCAATCTTTCAATCTTTACTTAACCAGGAAAATTTAAAACTTTACAAAAGTGTCCTGGCCAACCCAGGTGGCAGCACTGTTAATTACACAAAATAGGACACAGTACATGAAAGATTTAACATTACAGTCATCTCAAATTGGCAGCTATAATCCTACGATTTACAATAGACCAGATTCCAGATCATTCAAAAATATAAAAAATATATTTAGCGGTACCAACTCGCTTAGATGTAAGTTATCTTGTAACCGATTACAGGCAAAAACAGCAGCATAGCTGAGCTCCCTTTTACCCAGATCCATATGAACTTTAGGGACAGTTAAAAAGAAAATGTCCATAAGACCATAAAACTCTCTATCTTTCTGATTGATAAGGTTTGTAAGTAGGTGGAAGCAAACAGAGAATGGACTTGTATAAAAATGTACCAATGGTCGGGTCTACAGGAGGACAAAACAATCCTCTAAAAAGTAATTCAGGGGACCTGTTACCACAACAAATAAATTAATGTTTGCGAGTTAAAAATTCTAATATATTAATTAATGAAATATTTTAAGTTGCAAACATTATTTTGTTGAGTTCTGTTGACATAATAATGTTGATCATTAACCTAATGTTGTGTCTAATTGAAGTGCAAATTTCTTTGTTAATTGATTTTTGTTAAAAATTAAGTTGTAGTAACTTAAAAGAAATTGTCTTGATAACTTGAAAAATTGGGCAGTGGCTTTCTAGTTTCCAGCATACTTTGCATAGGACTGGATAAGGAAATTAAGTGTTATTATTATTATAATATATCGTCGCTGCCCGATGAAATCTCACGTATGTCCAAAACGGTTACTTTTCAGGAAGTGAAAAAAACACCGTAATTTCAAAAGCAGTTGAACGTAGCGCTGCATACTTGGTACGGCATCTTTAAATGTAACCATATTCTTGCCAGTGTAATGATATAATCCACATTTGACCAAAATCGAGTTTAAATGGACATACGTGCATATTTTACAGTAACGGTGGTCGATACGCGTTCTTCCGATCATTAATTAGAATGACCAAGTCGCGGTTCATATTGACAGATGAATAGGCTACGCTCAGTTTATTAAATAGCCTAGGTCTCAGTTTATTAAATACGCTCAGTTTATTAAATAGCCTACGTCTCAGTTGATTAAATACGCTCAGTTTATTAAATGTCTCTTGCAAACTATGAAGGGACAATGGATCAATACACTGACATGGCAATGCTAGACTGATACTTTGTTTGCACAGTCCTACCGAATTTTGTGAATATATAATAAACTTGAGAACAGTTGTCAAAAACAAACGTTTGCTGATACTTTACCTCACAGTGTTATTCGGCTATCCAATGCTGAGCTTCCAGAGATGCTTAAAATGAAACTTCACGAGACCGGTGTTGTAAACCTTGTTCTTCTTAAGTGTAGAAAAACTCAGAAGCGAAGACCAGGAGACTTGGCTTATCTTTTAAGCAGGATTCTTTATTTGCTGTAGTCTGCTTTGTCCAAAATCTTACCCAAGTCTAATTAAATATCTAAAAACACAGTGTTTTATCCTTCCAAAGGGGGAGGGATTTACATAAAAGGGGGGAGGCAATCTGAACAAAGCATGTAAATGTGAAGTACAGGAATCAGCACTTTACCGGAAGTTCCACAGCCCTGATCTCGTCAGCATAACAGGGTGATTCAAATGTAAATATCCTAATCCAATCAGCCAGACTCTTCACCGACTGGGACAGTGGCTCCGAGAGCCATTAGAACAAAAGGTGAGAGTTTCAGTAATCTGCCCGACTGTATCACCCATCTTAATGGCCAGGAAGTGCGTACAGACAAAAGCTAATGTCGGACACCTGAATTGCTTGACTTACAAAAGAGAGATCAGGACTGGCAATGAATCTCTTACTGATAATTCTGATATCTTCATTTATACTTCAAATGCTAAATTCAGTCTACTAAACTTTCTCAGTGTATATACTATTGTATTGGAACCTAAAAACATTTAATAAATTTGTAACACTACACCGGCGAGATGCCTCCACAGGGTGGGAGATACGCGGCGTGATTGACAGCTTTGACACCAAATGAACATACGTGAAAATCGGATGACATAATTTCACAACTTTTCATTGGTCATTTAGATAATTTGAAGCATACTGTATACGGAAATGAACCTGGACATTCTATCCGTCGAAAAATCACAAAATCGGCAAAATGGACATACGCGGTTTTCATCAGACAGCGACGATATATTGTTTGTGAAGGGAAAGACCTGTTTGCATTACACACTGTTAAGTTTGCCATTTAAAAGAGTTCCCTTTCAAGGGAACTCACGCTGTATCGATTGAGGCTGAGTGAACACTTTGTGGGATGACGTCTTGAAGCACATGTGAAATCAGTCAAATGGTGTGGCGGAACGTCAGAGGTGGGTGACGTCACAAACCAAGAAAATTTTAAAGCCTGTCAAAAACAAAGCAGCTCTAGCTTCTGTGTCTTCAGTAAGCGCTCAGTGTGAAACTGTCTCTGTCTATTTGGTGTTGTATTGTCTAATATATATACAGGGCCGGCGCTAGCCATTTGGGTGCCCTAAGCACAAATGCTTGAGTCTCAGGAAAAAAAAAAAAAAACACAATCTTAGTGTTTGTATATTTTCATATTCACAGAGTTGTCAAATTATTAGGGCTGGGAAAAGATTAATCGCATCCAAAATAAAAGTTTGTGTCTACATGAATGATATATGTATGTGTATATTTTGTATATATATAAATACACATTTGCTTTTATGTATTTAAGAAATATTTGTTATTTATATATAAAATATTTAAATGTATATATAATATAAATTATATATAAATATATACAGTATATACATGCAAATATTTCTTAAATATACACGTGTATATGTGTGTGTATTTATATATACAAAATAATTATACACAATACACACACATAGGCCTATATCATGTAGACACAAACTTTTATTTTGGATGCGATTAATCTTTTCCCAGCCCTAATAATTTGACAACTCTGTGAATATGAAAATATACAAACACTAAGATTGTTTTTTTTTTTTTTTCCTAATAGCAGTTTCACCAACATATGTCGACCTTGGCCCTTGGCCTATGAACCTCTTGAAAACGACCGCATTATCCGCATAGAACAACAACGAAAAAAACGTATCTAAGCGGTCTTCCTTTTCTTCTCAAACAAACTAACTGCATCTTAAACAGCCCAAGTTTCAAAATTTCCCGGGGGAGGAACCCCCGGACCTCCGTTGAAATAAAAAATTCAACATGCAGGGCTAAAAAAGCCTGCCCCGGAACATTTGCACTACTAGCGACGCCCCCCTGGACATACATACACGACGCAAGGGCTCACGCGCTACAAAACTAACATTTTTAAAACATTGTCTTACCTGCAAGCGACGCATGAGTATCATCCCGCTGTCTCTTATTTTTCCTTTTTCCGCCCTCGATTCTTGGTGCCTTTTCGAGGCCATGTCTGAGGTCGGTGTCTGCCGAATTTGACATTGATTGAGGCATGAACAGACCACTGGGAGGTGGGGAAGGGGGGGGGCACCAGAGGGAGAATGGCACAGGAGATTCACCTTTTTCTCGACTAATTTGGTCTAGGCCTATATTACTTTTGTATTGCTTTTGTATATTAACATGCTTTAGACATTTTATTTATACTAGTAGCCTATTGTGAGGATTTTTCACGACTCAGATTTTTTGGTGCCCCCCCAAGCACTTGGTGCCCTACGCGCAGTGCGTGATGTGCGTGTGCGGAGCGCCGGCTCTGTATATATATATATATATATATATATATATATATATATATATATATATATATATATATCAAAGATTATGGCGAGCAAGCAGCAATTTAGACTGTGTGTGCACCCTGTCTGCATTACCAACACTGCAGCTATCTAGTTCTGAGGATCTAGATGTTGTCAGTGTTGAAGCAGGATGTATAGAGGATTCGCCACCTCAGTATCATGCTTTTGAGGAGCTAGTTGAGATTTTGAAGAGAGCTGTGGAAAGATTAAGTCTCAACTGGCCAGCATATAAGCAGGACTTTCGTACAATTAGTAAATTAGACGAACACTTCCTGTCATCTCGCTCACAACCTCAACGCCTCAAACACTTAATTGTCAGAATGGCTCTATGCGAGGAGGGCGTGAAACCAGTGGCGGCTGCTGGTCTTTCAAAGAGGGGAAGCTCTTTTTTTTTTTTTTTACTCGACTGTCAGGTGTGGGGATGGAGAAAGGAGCGAGGACTTAGGTGCAGAGTTGATGGGCTTTATTTTAATAATAAAATATAAAAAAATACTAACATTCTCACAAAGACTATGATTGTACCTGCTGTGTTAAGTGTAGATAAAAATGGTTTTACATCCTTCAAATCACAAGGGTCTCAGCTTTCCACAGATATGTGACATGTTTAGCTTTTCATTTTTGTGTTGTAGTATGTCGCAAAGTTATCGTGCAAAAATATGCAGTGTACCGTGGAAGGCACATTGGAACACCATCTGGATGGGCATGTTACAGATTCATAATTTTTGTAAGTGTTTCCTGAAATGAGTGAACATTGTTGCCTCTGAGAAGGACTGTTTAAAGTCACACAAGGGACAAGAAAAAAGTGCATGTTCTGCTTGTGCTACTTCACTTGAACCAGTTCTGTATGTGTCTTTGTGACTTTGTGATAAATTAATTGTCAGTGCATTAAATGACTGAATTTTTTTTCAAATACAAGTGTCATATAGACAAGGCAAAGGACTAATTCGTAAATAATTGCTATGCTGTAAACGATAGTGTCTAAATAACTGTGCCCTGGTGTTTGAGATGACAGGACACAACTTGCATTTCCACTCCATTTAAGTTACCTCGATTGATGAGGCTGAATGTTGAGGCACTGTTCAACAAGCATCCAGTTCACACTGCAATTGAAGAAAATTTGTAAAAGTTTACAACAAAAATTTTCAGTCAGTCAAATTTCATTAGTTAACATAATCTAGGGCTGGGCGATACGGCCTAAAAATAAAATCCACCATTTTTTCACAACTTAAAATCTCTCCCTACTTAAAATCAATCTGCAGATGACAAAGAAATTGTTCAAAACAAGTTTTAACTTTATTTTGTTTTAATATTCCCTTCTGGGATTTGATCTCCATTAAAGTGCAATCAGAAACAACAAGCCAAAAAGACAAGAGGACAGGCCCTGTCTTTGAAAACAATGAAAATGTAACATAAAATAAAATGGGTGGATTGGGATTGGGGGGATGTGTAAAAAAAACAAAAAACTTGCATCACAATAAGTGTATTGTGATCGTCAAATTATTTGGTAACTAAACATAATTGTATTAAGTATACTGGTATGCTACTGTTTTTATTATTGCTTAACACAAATTTCACAATTTCATTTCAATTCTTGTGATTTGATTCTGATCTTGATTCAATATAAATTCATTTGGATAAATAGGTACAGTAGATACGTTAATGTGTTAATTGTTCTCCCAAGAAACATTTAAAAAAATCACCTAATGCTGTAAACATACAGAGAGCCCTGTCAGCTGGTATTATTAAAGGTTAAAACTAATATTAAATATAAATATAATGCGTTTTTCATTTTATAATGCGTCTAACTAACATGCGTGCTATGGGTCATTAAAAGGCATCCTGAGGTAAATGTAACGTTACGTGACATATGTTGTTCTCCAGCTGTTTTATGGACATCTTTCCGCGGTTGAAAAACACTGATCGATCGATTTTATTACATTTCGGTAAGTTGGTAGTAAAGAGTAACAGATGATCGGTTCACGTGCCGCTTGAACTGAGATCTGCCAGCGTTCTTTCACGTCACATTTACAAGCGCCAAAACGGTGTTTATTGTTTGAATTTTGTAATAAAATTGACAGAATCTGAGAGCTGAGAATCATAGCTGAGATATGTTTCATATCGATAGTAACCTGCTCTGTCTTGTCTGTCGGTGTCAGTGTTCTAGCTCTTTGCTTCGCGATTTTTCTCTGCGTGAGAAAATGGATGTGTGACGTGAGAGCGTGTAAAAAGTGACAGAATTGCGTCTCTCACAGTGAACTCGTGAGGGTTGGCAACCCTGCAGATTCAGCTAATAGCCTAAATGTTTTTGGCGGGTGTGCTTCTGCTGCCGCGGTCTTGCTCCTTTGCCATGTTGTTTGTGTATCTCTATCATGGCAAGCGCTGAGCCCGGTCGGAACTACGGGAGCCCAGATGGGAGCGTCGACGGTTGTTAAAGAGAAAACCGATTTTCATTCAAAAAAATCGGTGTAAACTACACATTCGAGTTAATCGATAAAATCGATTTATCCCCCAGCCCTAACATAATCCGATATTTATTTAACTTCATGTTAGTGCATTAGCCTTAATCATGGACATTACTGCTTGCCGCTATTCATTCACATACACATAGGAATAAAATCACATTTACCATATCAGGGCGCTTACAACCGATAGCAAACAACACACTTTCAAAACATATAACTACATCGAATGAAAAGAGTAGGACTTGCCCACGCAAAGATGTGTGGCATATCAAGATGCTGATTAGACAGCATGATTATTGCACAAGTGTGTCTTATGCTGGCCACAATAAAAGGCCACTCTAAAATGTGCAGTCTTATCACACAGCACAATGCCACAGATGTCGCAATTTTTGAGGGAGCGTGCAATTGGAATGCTGACTGCAGGACTGTCCACCAGAACTGTTGCCCGTGAATTGAATGTTCATTTCTCTATCATAAGCCGTCTCCAAAGGCATTTCAGAGAATTTAGCAAAATTCTAAAGTACAGAATCCCTAAGACACACCTGTGCAATAAACATGGTGTATAATCAGCATCTTGATATGCCACACCTGTGAGGTGGATGGATTATCTCGACAAAGGAGAAGAGCTCACTAACAGATTAAGACAGACTTGTGAACAATATTTGAGAGAAATAGGCCTTTTATGTACATAGAAAAAGTCTTATATCTTTGAGTTCAGCTCATGAAAAATGGGGGCAAAAACAAAAGTGTTGTGTTTATAGTTTTGTTCAGTGTAATTAGCTGAGCCAGGAGAAACTGTAGGCTATATCTTCTTTAATTTCATACAGATTAAATTGCAGGAGAATATTTGTTTTAAATATGAATAGTTTTATTTAAAAGTAGACAAAAGCTTTCTTTAGACATACGTTTTATGTTTTTGTGATAAGTGATGAAGACATATTTCAGACGTCTTTTAGAAAGTTTCTCGCGGAGACAGCGACAGCTAAAAGCACACCCTGTTTATTTTCTTTATTTTACAAAAACACACAGATTTGTTGTTATTGTGAGTGTACACCAAGAAAATTAGACCTTTTATAGTTTATAAATATGTATAAAGACTTATATCTATGGCCAAAAATGATGGAGTATTTTAAGTTGTTTATGCTGTCATGAGGAAAAAATCCATCAGAACGCACTTCGGGCTCAAAGGGTTAAAGACCATATATTGATGCAAAAACCAAATGGAAATATGAAAATGTTACATGCTCAAAATATATTCAAACATAAAGAATAAAAAAAAATTGTTTTCAAAGACAATTTAAACAGAATTAGAAGGGGAAGACTATTCCAGAGCCTGGGAGCAGCCACAGAGAAACCCTGGTCGCCTTTAGTTTTAAAATGTGAATGAGTGAAAGTGAAAAAAAAGTGAAAGTGACCCATGATGGCCGAGTATGGTTACCCATACTTGGAATTTGACCTCTGCATTTAACCCATCCAAGTTAGTGCACACACATTAGGAGCAGAGTAGTGAGTTATGAAAACACACACTGCAAACACACATACACACCCCCGGAGCAGCGGGCAGTCTGTTAGGCGCCCGGGGAGCACCTTGCTCAAGGGCACCTCAGTCATTTCCTGCCGGTACTGGAATCGAACCGGCAACCTTTGGGTCACCAGCCCAACTCACCAACCATTAGGCCATGACCACCCAAATGAGGGAATGAGGGACTGAAAGAAGTTATTGACTAGATGACCGGATAGATCTTGAAGCAGTATAGGGGTGAGGAGATCACAAATATACAAGGGAGAATATTCATGCAAAAGATTTAAAAACAAAGAGCAGGATTTTAAAATTAACACTGAACTTGACCGGTAGGCAGAGTAGAGAGGCAAGTATGTTCCGGGTTACTTGACTGTAACCCTGTTCCCTGAAAAAGCGGAACGAGATGCTGCGCTGCTTAGCGCATTGTGAACGTTTGTAATCGTGACCTGGTGTGAATATAGTGTGTAAACACGTCAATGGAATCGACCGGAAGTAATATAGCCTCGGTCGGTGACATCATCGGCGCGCACCCCCGAGGCTATAAATAGATGAGCCGCAGATGCATCGTCAGGATATTTTGTCTGAAGAGCAGTCCTGAGACATCATCAGCACGGCAAAGCAGCGCCGCATCTCGTTCCGCTTTTTCAGGGAACAGGGTTACAGTCAAGTAACCCGGAGCTTTCCCTTTCAAAAGCTACAATCGATGCTGCGCTGCTTAGCGCATTGGGAACGAGAATGCCCACGCCACCGTGCTTGAAGGTGTCTGGACTCCATACGGTTGTGTAGGTGTGCTCACAAGAACGCAAGAAAGCCCTAGACATTAGCTTGTGATGTCGACTCAAGGACTTGAGGGCCCGGAGTGGCATGAACATCCAAACTATAAAATCGTATGAATGTGTGTGGAGAGGACCAGCCTGCCGCATCACAAACAAACTGCAAGGGGGCACCTCTTGCCAAGGCAGCAGAGGAGGTGACCCCTCTGGTGGAGTGAGCCCTTAGACCCGTTGGCGAAGCTTGGCCGCGCACCTCATAGGCAAGAGCAATGGCATCCCTGACCCAATGTGACATGGTCTGTTTGGTGGCGGCAGCGCCTCAGTTGCTGCCCCCATAACAAACGAATAGTTGCTCTGACTTATGCCACTGGCTAGTGCGGTTGACGAACTGGACATAGTCTGTGAGATCTCTCCTGCTCCGGCGTTGTGAGCGGTGGAGGGCAGAAGGCCCCTAGAGTGACCGGATGTACGGCCGAGAAAGGTACCTTAGGCAGGTAATCAGGATGAGGATGCAAAATCACTTTAACCATTCCTGGGGCAAAGTCTAAGCAAGATGGCGATATTGACAGAGCATGCATATCCCGATTCTTTTTAGAGAGGTTATAGCCATAAGAAAAACATCTTTAGGCTCAGAAGTTTGTCAGACGCTGACTCTAGGGGTTCAAAGGGGGTCTCAACCAGACCTTCGAGAACTATTGCTAAGTCCCATGAAGGGATCTTGGTTCTTACGGGAGGCCTCAGTCGTCAGGCCCCACGAATGAAGCAAGCGAGCAGAGGATGTCTCCCGAGTGGCACCCCGTCAACCAAGGCGTGGCAAGCCGAAAGAGCGGCCACCTTGAGAGTGGCGGGGCATGTGCCTGTTGATAATTTTTCCTGCAGGAAGTCCAGAACTGAAGCAATCTGGCAGTTGACTGGATCTGCATTATGCACAAAACACCCCATTTGTTGGCATAACTCTTTCTAGTGGAGGAGGCCCTAGCACTTAGAATGGTCGCAATAACGACAGGCGAAAGCCCAGTGCCCCTCAGTTGGTACCCATCAGGGGCCAAACATGAAGTTTCCACAGGTCGGGCCTGGGATGGAATATCGTTCCCTCCGCCTGGGACAGAAGGTCCCCCCTCTTCGGAATCGCCTATGGCGAGCCGTTGAGGAGATATATTATCTCCGAGAACCAAACTCTGTTCGGCCGACATGGCGCTATCAGTAAGAGGCAAGACCCTTGCTGGCGAATACTGGCTAGAACTCCCAGGAGGAGAGCCACTGGAGGAAATGCATACAGGCGGATTTTGGCCCATGTGTGCGCCATCGCATCTAGACCCAGGGGGGCTGGGTGCCTCAGAGAGAAGTAGTGGGGACATTGCGCTGTCTGCTGGGAGGCGAAGCGGTCCACCTCCGCTTCACAAAATCAGGTCCAGATCTGTTTTACTACTTCTGGTTGGAGTTTCCATTTCCCCATCTGTAGTTTCTGTCTGGACAGTAAATCCGCTCCCACATTCAAATACCTGGATATATGATTTATATAAGAGACTGCCACTGTGTTGTCCACCCGCACTAAGACATGACAACCTCTCAACTGGGGGAGAAATTATTTCAGGGCCAGAAATACAGCCATCAACTCGAGGCCGTTGATGTGCCAATCGAGCTGATGACCCTCCCATTCCCCTTGAGCTGGACAACCACTTAAGACCGCTCCCCAGCCCATCAGTCTGTCGTTAGCAATCTGCGACAACAAGGCACCCCTAGAGTGGGACCCAAGGCGAGGAACCGGGGTCTGAGCCACAGTGTTAGAAGCCCGCGGCGCGTCACTTTTATTTGCCCTTGAGGATTGGCCCTTGGATGAAATCCCCTGGCTTTTAGCCACAACTGAAACGGTCTCATGTGCAGCAGCCCCAGAGGAATTGAAGCGCCATCTCTTGCGATTGTGCTAGTATTAACCAATCGTCTATGTAATTTAAAATGCGAATACCCTGGAGTCGTAATGGAGCCAGTGCTGCATCCATGCATTTTGTGTATGTGCGGGGTGATAAGGCTAGGCCGAATGGATGAACCCGAAACTGGTATGTTTCGCCCCCGAAAGATAACCTCAGGAACTTCCTGTGTTGTGGCAATATTTGTATGTGAAAATATGCGTCCTTCAGATTGATTGTGACGAACCAATCGTGATGTTGAATTTGCGACACAACCGTTTTGACTGTTAACATCTTGAACTTGAGTGCTTTGACTGTAGGGTTTAAACCTCGAAGATCTAAGAATGGACGCAAACATCCGTCCTTCTTGGGGACCAGGAAGTATCTGCTGTAATAGCCCGACTCCCTCTCTGGAAGAGGAACATGTTCTATGGCCTCTTTGCTCAGAAGAGTTTGTAGCTCTTGTGACAGTACATGCATCAGCTCCGGTCTCATGGAAGTGGAGACCACGCCGTTGAAACGCGGAGGGCAACGAATAAATTGGATTCTGAATCCTATTTGTACTGTGCTTAATACCCACGCAGAAATGCCTGGCAGAAGTTACCACACTGCCAGACTCTCTGAGAGTGGTATTGATTTTAATACTTCCTCTTGAGGGGATGTTAGATCTAACATTTCACTGGAAACCGCTGCCCCCTGAAGCACCAAGGTGGCGGGGATGGAGAGGTTTCGTGAGTGTAACGGAATGGGGTGATTTTGTCTGGCTTGGGAGGTTGCTGAGCGCGACAAGCCTGTCCCCAGTTTTTCTGAGGGGGAGCACGACTCGCCACGCTCTGCTTCTTCACCTCCCGGGCTCTTGTAGGACCGGGGAGAGGTTGGGTGGCCGATGGCCCCTCCCCATGAGTGCGGCGAGGAAGAAACTGTACAAAAGCTTCCTTGTGTTTTTTAACCTCTTAGAACCTGCTTACGACTGTGTTGACAGAGTCGCCAAACAGGCCAGATGGTGAGACTGGGGAATCTAACAGGAACACCCGGTCTTTGTCTTTAATTCCTGTTAGATAAAGCCACAGGTGCCTCTCCGTGCTGACCAAAGCAGACATCGAACGGCCGATGGCACGGGCCGTTGGCTTGATCGCACGAAGAGACAGATCTGTGGCTCTCCGCAGCTCTAAGAAAGACTCTTCATCTATAGGGCTCTCTTCACTCAGATCCTTCAATAGGTCAGCCTGGTAGGCCTGTAACACTGCCATAGTGTGCAGCGCCGCACCAGCCTGACCTGCAGCTTGATAAGCTTTCCCCACGAGCGCTGATGTTATTTTACATGGCTTCGTGGGTAGGGTAGGTCTCTTAATGGAAGATGCCGAAGCAGTTGAGAGATAGCTCTCTTCTACCTGTGGCATCTCCGCATACCCCCGTGACATCGCACCAACGATAGTCGAAAAAGTCGACATCGAAGGCACAAAGACACGGGAAGTATATGGTTTACTCCATGATTTAGACAGCTCATCATGGAGGTCTTCGAAGAAGGGGAGAGACTGATGTTTTGGTCCCTCCCCCCTGCCACCGGACAGAAACCTATCCCCTAGCTTAAATTGTTCGGGGGTCTCTTGTTCGCGAGGCCAGTCAAGCTGTAACCCGGCCAGTGAACGAGTAACCACCTCGATTAATTCCTCGACAGATTTATCATCGCACGAGGAATGCTCAGAGGTTGGCTGCTCGAAGTCCGTAGACCCAAGAGATTCATTATCGTCCCCTGCGTGAGCCGAAGAGGCACCGAAGTGCGCTTCTGGATCACGCAAGGGAACTTGTGGATCTGGAGAACGAGCAAGCGAAAGGGACGGACCCGTCTCTTGCTCGTCAGCCAAATCCATACGGGAGCCCCACGATGACAATGCGGGAGCGGACTGAAAGTAGCCAAGACGAGCACGAAGCATTTTGACTGTGAACAGTTCACAATACTCGCACTCTCCTGACTCCAATGCAGCGATCGCATGCTCCTCCCCCAAACACACAAAGCAGTAAACGTGTGTATCCAGTTCTGTCATAGGGCGAGAACATGGAGGAACACAATGCTTACTTCCTTGCTGACTCATTTCTCTTTTGACTTTTTAAACTCTTTTTAAAACGTTCAGAGATGAGAAAGAGAAAGATCTGCACACTGCCAGTTATAACTAAATAAACTCCTAACAAGATATGTAGTAGACAGAGAGAGAGATATGTTTGCACACCAAACACAGAGAGGTCTCTGAAGACAAAAGACCTGAGGATGCACCTGCGGCTCATCTATTTATAGCCTCGCGTCGCGGATGCGCGCCGATGACGTCACCGACCGAGGCTATATTACTTCCGGTCGATTCCATCGACGTGTTTACACACTATATTCACAGCAGGTCACGATTAAAGATCGTGCGCTTCTGGATCACGCAAGGGAACTTGTGGATCTGGAGAACGAGCAAGCGAAAGGGACGGACCCGTCTCTTGCTCGTCAGCCAAATCCATACGGGAGCCCCACGATGACAATGCGGGAGCGGACTGAAAGTAGCCAAGACGAGCACGAAGCATTTTGACTGTGAACAGTTCACAATACTCGCACTCTCCTGACTCCAATGCAGCGATCGCATGCTCCTCCCCCAAACACACAAAGCAGTAAACGTGTGTATCCAGTTCTGTCATAGGGCGAGAACATGGAGGAACACAATGCTTACTTCCTTGCTGACTCATTTCTCTTTTGACTTTTTAAACTCTTTTTAAAACGTTCAGAGATGAGAAAGAGAAAGATCTGCACACTGCCAGTTATAACTAAATAAACTCCTAACAAGATATGTAGTAGACAGAGAGAGAGATATGCTTGCACACCAAACACAGAGAGGTCTCTGAAGACAAAAGACCTGAGGATGCACCTGCGGCTCATCTATTTATAGCCTCGCGTCGCGGATGCGCGCCGATGACGTCACCGACCGAGGCTATATTACTTCCGGTCGATTCCATCGACGTGTTTACACACTATATTCACAGCAGGTCACGATTAAAGACGTTCCTAATGCGCTAAGCAGCGCAGCATCGATTGTAGCTTTTGAAGGTAACAGGTTTAATGTGCTCACGTTCCCTTTCGAGGAAACTTGCGCTGCGTCGATGACGCTTCAGGAACGCCCCTGCATGATTGCGTCTGAAGCACATGTGTCAACTAGTCCAGTGGCGATAATGAGCATCACGGGTGGGTGACGTCATGACCAGGAAAGGATAAAAGCACATCCGGTCTGACCAGAGCTAGCTTCTGTGCCTCAGCAAGCTCTCTGTGTTTCAAACTATCTGTCTTATTTATTGTTCTCTGTCACTATATATATACAGCTCAATCTAAAATTCTTATGGTGTCCAAACAGTCTTACAAGTTGTGTGCTTCTCCTTGCCCTCGTTACATCACAGATGGAGATACACACAAACTTTGTGTGATGTGTTTGGGAGCAGAGCATGCTCTGTCAGCCGTCGAGGGGGCTGATTGTGAGCATTGCGACCTATTGTACTGCAGGCGTTCTGTCCTCCTCCTTTTAAAGACCAGGATCAGGAGAAATTAAACCTCATTTGTCCAGTCAGAGCACTGGACATTTCAGTCCACAGAGTTTTCCTGTGGAGGAATTCTGAACAACTTCTGGTTTACTGCTAGCCCCCTAAAATAGGACTTCCTGCATCCAAGCAGACTGTTAGCAAATGGATAGTCGAGGCTATTTCACTTGCGTATGAGGTTATGGGCCTGCCTTCACCTTTGGCCACTAGTGCCCATTCTACTAGGGGTATGGTGGCCTCCAACGCCCTTATTTCTGGGGTTTCCCTTCAAGAAGTTTGCGATGCAGCGGGCTGGTCTTCGCCGCTCACATTTGTCAGATTCTACGATTTGGACATTGATACCCATGGGTCTAGAGTCCTCATGTCGTGACAGTTTTAATACGACAGGTTCTTGGCCGTATGGCGTTCGGGCATTCTCGTTCCCAAAGCGTCAACGACGCAGCGCGAGTTCCCTTTGAAAGGAAACGTCTCGGGTTGCAAGTATCTGGCTGCCGCATTGTGTACCAGTTTCAAGCAATCTGAAGCTGATTTAGGCAAACCCAGACAGAGTGAATTACAGTAGTCTAACCTTAATGTTATAAATGCACGGATAACAGTTTCAATGTCCTTTTTTAGAAAGCATCTTCTTGGTTCTAGCAATAGATCTTTTTTATATCTTTATATAGATCTAAATTGCTTTTCACAACAACACTGATCTACTTATCAAAACACATTGTGGGGATCAAAAATAAGACCAAGATTTTGTACACATTAGAAGAGAGGAGACCAAGCTTATTGACAACGCCAGAGGGTAGAATTGATGGGCCAAAGATGATTATTTCAGTTTTATTGCTATTTAGCTGAAAAAAATCAATGTCCACCCATAATTTTATGTCATGATAACATTCAAACATAAAAAAGCAAAATACTGATTTGAACAACTTCAGCAATTTTCGTCCAATTTTAAATCTCTATTTTTTGGCTAAAATTTTAGAGGATGTTTTTGCCTCCCCATTGGACAATCATTAAATGGTTAATAACAAGTTTGAGCTCCATCAGTCTGGTTTTCGGAAATTGCATAGTACTGAGATGGCCTTGATTAAAGTCACCAATGACTTGTTATTAGCATCCAACTCTGGGTCTTTTTGAATTCTTTTTTCTCTTGGACATAAGTTCAGCTTTTGATACCGTCAGTCTATTACTTGTCAACCTGAATCTGTCTTTGTTGTAAGGGAAACTGCTCTGGACTGTTTCAGGTCCTACTTGGCTGATCGCAGTCATTTTTTTTTTTTTTTTGGATGGTTACTGTCATAAGCCTGGTCTGTGTTCCTTTGTCTTGGTTTTGTGTTTGTGGACTGTTTCTCATGTTATTTAGTTGGTGTTGTCCTATGTGAATGTCATGCGTGCTCTGTTAAGTTCTGGTTGTCTCTTGTTTGGAATCTTCTGTTTGTTGCCTAGATTTACTTTTGTTGTTTTGTTTTGATAAAATAGTCACTGCATATGGATCATCTTCTGTCATTTCTGAACTGCTTCATAACAGTTACATATTAGTGGTTGGTCCTATTACTACTGGTGTCCCATAGGGCTCAATTCTCTGTCCTTTGCTTTTTAGCATTTATATTTGCCCACTCGGTTAACTATTTAGATCTCTTGACCTCTTCCATTTTTATGCTGAAGATACACAGATTTATATACACTCAAAACCTGGTCAATATGTGGACATGTCCCATCTTTCCAGTTGCATTTTGGAGATTGAGATCTGTAGTCATGGTTCTTGGCTCTCCCCATCAGCTGCGTAATGCTGGTTCTCTAGCTTTGTCTGTTGATGGTTTTGCCTTGGAGTTACAAAGTAACAATCCATATTCTTTATTTTTGATGCTAGCCTGTCATTTAAGCCTTTTGTGCTGAACACTGTTAAGACCTCTTTCTTTCATCTCAGAAATATTGTATGTTTACAAAAAATATTGTCATTCTGCTAAAGGTTCATTAACTCTTTTGTTTTCTTATGTATTGTAATTCTCTTCTTGTTGGAGTTTATAAATTTTGTATTAACAAACTTCAATATGTACAAAATTTGGGAGCTAGAATTCTGTCTGAGGCTAGGGTTGTTGACCATATAATCACTGTTTTGGCATTGTTGCATTGGCTCCCAGTTTGAGACCATGTTGATTTTAAAATCCTTATGTTAACATACAGTATAAGGCATTGCATTATCTGGAATTCTCTCCCGTTTGACTTTAAGGACACAAATTCGTTAGGTATTTTTAAATCTCATATTAAAACTTTGGTAACACTTTATTTTACAGTGTCCTTGTTACATACTGTATGTTACATGTAATTACCATAGTAATAACAGTAAATTATGCCTAATTACATGCAATTAACCCTCAACCAAACCCTAATCCTACCCTAACCCTATAGTAAGTACATGTAGTTAATTAATATTACACTGTACTTAAATATTTAATTAGACTGTAACAATGACCCCTTAAAATAAAGTGTAACAAAATTTTTTTATTTCAGAATTGCTTTTAACTGATCATTTATGCTTTTATTTTGTTGTTTAATTATTCCGTGCTATTCCATGTTTATTTTTGTGTGTTTGCTCTGTAGTTTTAATTTACATTGTTGTTTGCTTTGAGAAAGCAACTTTTAACGGTGCTATACAAAATACATGTAATAATATTGTTGTTACGAATGAATGCACTGGAGGCAAACTGGTTGAGAACCCAAGTGCAACTTTGCTACAAAACATAATCACACATAAAACAAGGGCATGGCAAGGCATGAAACTCAGAACAAGAACCTGGATAAACATTCAATACTAGACAAAGACACGGGGGAAACTTGAGAGCTTAAATACACAGACTAACTACTAGACGAGGAATACCTGTGAACAATGATCACCTGTGAACAATGATCAGATGATTAACAAATGACAAGACACATGGCAGGATCACATGACAAACAGCGAATCACATAACAAGACACAGAAACATGACAATGACAATGACAAGTACAAGAAACAAAAGCCAAACCCAACGAAACATAAAGGCAATAGTTCAGGAGGGTTGTGAACCAGAGGTGGAACGGGGGAGGGATGGAGGGCAGGTCCATGGAAGGGAATGAGACAAGGACATGGCAACGGCGAACCTGGGCCGTGGAGCGTGGGCGGACCAGACAGTTCAGGAGGCCAGGGTTGAGCTGACCCTTCGGGCAGCCAGGGCGGAGATGGCAGCTCAGATGACCATGGCGGAGACAACCCTTCAGGCGGCCATGGCGGTGCGGCCTCCATGGTCCCATCAAGGGACCTCCTGCGAAGAAATGGCTAGAGTTGCCTAATTCCCCTTTAACAGTCTCTGGCTGGGCAGGCGTGACATGAACAGTGTCTGGCTGGGCAGACGTGACGTGAAGCTCAGGCTCAGCAGGCCTGACGTGAAGAAGCTCAGGCTCGGCAGGACTGACGTGAAGAAGCTCAGGCTCGGTAGGACTGACGTGAAGAAGCTGAGGCTCGGCAGGCATGACTTGAAAAGGTTCAGGCTTGGCGGGTACTGTGGGGTTGCGGGGCTCCTCGTCCGCAAAACCCACAGTAAATGGAGAACCACTAATATTATTGTTACGAATTAGTCACAGGAGGCAAGCTGGTTGAGAACCCAAATGGAACTTTACTACAAAACATAATCAAACATGAAACAAGGGCATGGCAAGGCATGAAACTCAGAACAAGAACCTGGACAAACATTCAATACTAAACAAAGACACAGGGCAAACATGAGGGCTTAAATACACAGACTAATTACTAGACAAGGGACACCTGTGAACAATGATCAGACGATTAACAAAGAACAGGACACATTGCAGGATCACATGACAAACAGGGAATCACATGACAAGACACAGAAACATGACAATGACAAGTTCAAGAAACAAAATCCAAACCGTGACAATTATTATTATTATCATTATAATCATCATAGAAATTATATGATACATTTTGTTTTTGAATAATATGACATAGGGGAAGCATATATAAATAGAAGCCTGTCGAATGCCAAAAGAGAATTCAGCATGTGATGAGAAATCTCTTCCCTACAGTAACAGAAGAAGTTCTCTGCTTAAGGTAAAAGCAAACCACTTCAGCACAGGTCCCTGAAACCCAGCTACATGATTAAGTCTTTGTAAAAGGATGTCATGATCTACTGTGTCAAATGCTGCACTTAAATCAAGTAGGATTAAAATACAGTAAGAATGGTTGGACTATAGCATGTTTAAAAGTGGCTGGCACAACTCCATTTGCTAGGGAGCTATTAGTAATAGCCGTAACGACTGGACTTAAAGCTGGAAAAACCTCTACAGAAATATGAGAAGGCAGAACATAAGAAGGACAGAATGAGGGCTTCATATTAGAAACAATATCATAGAGCTGTGAAGATGACACAGGTTGAAAAATAGGAAGAGAGCTCTGATTAGGTTTGGATATCACTGTCTTTTGAAATTGCAATGCTTTAGACCTCAAGTCATTGAAGCACATTGTAAAAACAACAGACATAATTATTGGAGCCTAACTCCATCCGCCAGCCAGGGCTCCAGATTGCAAATAAATGGTCGCATTTTGTGACTAAATGGTCACCTTTGTGACTATTTTTCCTGCCAACACCAAAGGACTCAGCGACAGTTTTATTCCTCGGACAGTCAGGGTATTCACTGCCTTGACACGTATTTCTATCTCCAAGAGAAAGATTGAGCATTTACATTAAGATCAACTTACAATAGTAACAAGAAAGACAATTTTGCAATACTACAAATCCTTTGCAGCACGTCTAATTAGTATCACCTGGATTACTATGATTATAACCGTATCCTAGACCACTGTTTTCATGCAGACGTGTACAGAAAAATATTTTCATTTCAAACAAGCAAATTAAACACTGATAGTTTAAGGACTCGATTCGCACCAAAAGTTCTACTGCAAAAACAACCTAAGAAAGAATTGCAAGAAGTGGCCCAACATGGACAGTCTCCTCAAACTGAAATGTTTAAAATATTCTCATATTAGAGTGATACATTAGACTTCTCTCATTGGTTCATCTGCCAACAAATATTCTCATTGTTTCATGTCAGAGCAGGTCTGATTTGTTTTATTCCCTCTTCAGTTTAATGACAACCGATTTCCTTGAAATGTTCTAAGGATCAGAGAACACCATGAGCTGCAGAACAGGACACCACTTTTGACTGGAGAGCCCCTCAGGGACCCATTCAAAAAGGCCCCCGTGACAAAGTCAAAGGAAATTGATTTGCAGATTGTCTGTTAACAGGCTTTCATGAAATCGCTGGTAATGGCACAGCTAGAGAAATGGTGTCCTGGATATGGATTTAGTTGAGTAAAAAAAATAAAATCGAGTATGATGGTGTATTGTAGATCAATGTAGTGATAATCAGTGTCAAGAATATATGTGTGTGTGTGTGTGTGTGTGTGTGTGTGTGTGTGTGTGTGTGTGTGTGTGTGTGTGTGTGTGTGTGTGTGTGTGTGTGTGTTGTGTGTGTGTTCAGAAATGGAAAAGTGCTGCAGGGAAGGTTTATTCCACTAAACAATTCCATCATGAAATTCATGATAAAGCTTGAGTTGTTATGAACTATCCTTTTCAATACACATTTCTATGTTAAATAGCTCTGTAACTAAAATGAGAAATGTGGAAGTTTGTGCAAGGAGTCTAAATTATACAGTATGCAGCACTACGAGTACCATTAGGACTGTGTGTTTGTGTGTGTGTGTGTGTGTGTGTGTGTGGGTGTCTGTGTGTGTGTGCGTGTAATAGCCATTCCATTCTCTGTGACATATTACATATTATGAGAAAATGCAGGTCATTAAGCAGCAGGTTTTATGGCTAGAGTTCAGTGCGTGTGATGCTAGAAACACATTCACAGAGAAAGAGCGCACATCCCTTCTCTCTCATCTCACACATTGCATCCACTTCCTGTCTCACTTAGTTGTCTGTTTCTTTTCAATCAATTTCCAGTGTGTCTCAATGCTCGGTCTCTCTCAACTTCCCATTTCTGTTTTGGTGTAACCAAGCCTTTTTTTCCCCCCCAAGCTTCCTGTCACACTAAGCTTCTTGTCTCTCTCAGCTTCCTGTTTACTACAGTTTGTTATTTTTCTTAGCTTCCTGTATCACCCAATTTCCTGTCTCTCAACTTCTTTTTTCTTTCCGTTCCCTTTCAAAGTAGAACTCGCACTGCGTCATGGTGATTGACGCTCTCGGAAACGCCTCCAGCATGACCGGTGCCTGAAGCACGTGTGCAAAACGCCAGTCTTGATTAGAAATAGTAGGACAGTGACGTCAAAGACTTGCCAGCTTAGCTATAAAAGGAGTGCCTAGAAAGCATGTCCTCAGTTTTCATTGCCTTCAGGAAGCCGTCTGTCTGTGTGTGCGTGTGAAAAAAAAATTTAAGCATGAGTGAGCGCAA
This sequence comes from Siphateles boraxobius, assembly GCF_051911475.1. Lineage (NCBI taxonomy): Eukaryota > Metazoa > Chordata > Actinopteri > Cypriniformes > Leuciscidae > Siphateles > Siphateles boraxobius. The sequence goes on from NW_027508734.1 coordinate 51,020,996, forward strand.
GTTCAGAAAGTGTGCTCCACCATTCGAGAGGTTCATCACACCCAATGATCCTCACAAGCTATGTGTGATCTGCCTTGGAACGGAGTAAAGAAACTCCGCTCTTACCTGGATGGGAGCCAGGCATCTGCACCTCGCGGTGCTAGACCCTCAGCTGCCGAGGCGGCACGTCATCTGCACGCGAGTGGTTCGCAGATGGATCTGACCAACGAGCTTGAGATGGGTTTTTCCCTTTCTCAATACTCGGTCACCTGTTTTTCCTGGCTGGTCATAATCTGGGCAGGCTGGCCGTGCCTTGAATACCATCACTGTACTGCAAGCGAAAGGACGCTGATGTGTCAGGGGGTGTGGTTCCTGTTGAGATCGAGGAGCTCCGCTAAACAACCGACCAGGCACCCGTGCCATCAGCCCCCTCCCTTGCTGCGCTGGTCACCACGGAAAGGCACTTGTGGCTTAACCTCTCGGGGCTAAAAGAGAAGAAGAGATTCTGTTTAGATTGCTTTTTTTGGGGTCTGCCATTGAGATGGTGGTCCATAAGTTCAAGGAGGTGAGGGTTAAGTCACCGGTGTTTGAGTGCTACATCCCTTGCCGCAGACGGCATCCTTCTGTCCCCCCATCTAAACCTGTCACTGGAACCAGCTGGTGACAGGCTCAGAAAGAGGGCATGGCTGCTAGAGCCCCACCTCCGAGGATTAGGGGTTCAAAGCAGCAGCCTCACGCTAAGCTGAGAATGGACCTCAGGAAGGTGATTGAAAGCCCTGAAGTTCCCTTTTTTTGTTTTCTTTCGGCTTTATTTTAATTATATTCTAACTAGGGGTTGGGGTTCAATAGGTTGTTAAAAAAAGAGAAAAAGAAAGAGGAATGAATATATCTGTTTATGCATTTATGTGAAAAAAACGTATTCACTCTGTGTTATCCAAAAGTAGGTCTCCTAGCCCCCTCTTGTGGATATAGGGCGCTATATAGTAATACTGTGAAATACAGTTTATAGGAATTTGGGCAGTATTGCACTTTGCTTTCCCACTTCATATATCTGTTTTTTTTTCAGAGTGTTATTCTGCATTGTACCTAGTACTGCGTAGAAGATGGGCTATTCCGCTGTATGCGCCACACTTCTTCAGCTACTGTGAATGTTAACACTGTTTTTGAGATGCGTCAATAACGTCTCGGGTTATGACTATAACCCTTGTTCCCTGAGAAGGGAACGAGACCCTGCGTCGAGAATCGACTCTTTGGGGACGCTCCCTTAGCGTGCGCCTCTGAAGTATGAATGAAACTATTCCAATCCTGATTGGTGTTGCGTCATGACGTAACATGTGACGGCATAACCGGATGCATAAAAGCGACGCCGGCACACACACACACTAGCCTAGCGATGAAGCAAGACGCTCTAAGGCCTCGAGGGGCGTGGCAGGACAACGCAGTGTCTCGTTCCCTTCTCAGGTAACAAGGGTTATAGTCATAACCCGAGACGTTCCCTTTCGAGGGAACTCAACACTGCGTCGAGAATCGACTCTTTGGGGAACGAATGCCCACTAGGCCACGCACCGAAGACAGGCCTGCCCAGGAGTGAAACTGATTCAGGCACTCAGCAGGACGAGAGCACACGTGCGCCAGGCGTACTGGGGAGGTGCAGACTATAGAACCTAATAAAAGTGTGTGGGGTAGCCCAACCGGCTGCCTCACAGATCTCCTGGAGGGGAACTCCCGAGAGGAGGGCCCTAGAGGACGCCATGCCTCTAGTAGAATGAGCCCTTATGGCCAGAGGTGAAGGCAAATTGTGCACCTCATAAGCCAAGGCAATAGCCTGCACAATCCAATTACTAATGGTTTGCTTGGATGCCGGGAGCCCTCTCCTAGGTGACCCGAAACACACTAACAGTTGGTCCGACCTCCTCCAAGAAGAGGACCTCTCGAGATAAATACTCAAAGCTCTGACGGGGCAGAGCAAATTAAGTTTCTCTTCTTCTGCCGACACATGAGGTGGAGGATGGAAAGCCTGAAGGGTCTTAGACCTAGCCGTATTAGCAGGCACTTTAGGCACATAGCCCGGTCTCGGTGCAAAAAGGCCTTAACCTTGCCAGGGGCAAACTCCAAGCAAGCTGGTGTCACTGCCAGGGCTTGGAGATCTCCCACCCTCTTAAGAGAGGTGATGGCAAAGAGAAAGACCAATTTGTAGGTAAGATCTTTAGGCGAAGCCGACTGAAGAGGTTCGAAGGGGGCCAGGGATAACCCTTCCAGAACCACTGCCAGGTCCCAGGCAGGAACCCTGGACCTGGTTGTCGGTCTCATCCTCCAAGTACCACGGAGAAAACGAATGACCAGCTGGTGCCTCCCCAGAGGCCCATCACTTAATGGCGCATGGAAAGCCGCAATGGCAGCCACGTACACCTTAAGCGTGGAAGGGGAGAGACCCGCAGAGAAACGATCTTGAAGAAACTCCAGAACTGAAGCCACCGGGCAGTTAACTGGGTGTAAATTATGTTCTCTACACCAAGTAACGAAAACATTCCACTTGAGGCCATATAATCTCCTAGTAGACAGAGCCCTAGAGCTAAGTATGGTTTCAACCACCCCGGCTGATAGACCAGCGTTTAGGTACTGAACCCCCTCAGAGGCCAGGCCCACAGTTTCCACAGCTCTGGTTGAGGGTGGAAGATTGTGCCCTCCACCTGAGACAATAGATCCCTCCTCAGAGGAATCTGCCATGGCTGAGCTATCAGGAGCGAAATTATATTTGAAAACCATACTCGGGTCGGCCACATTGGGGCAACCAGAAGTAGACTGATGCCCTCCTGATGGACCCTCTCCAGGACTGCCGGAAGCAGAGCGATCGGGGGAAATGCGTACAGGCGAAGCCTCGGCCAGGCCTGTACCATGGCATCCAACCCCAGTGGGGCTGGATGTGAGAGGGAGAACCAAAGTGGGCAGTGGGACGTCTCTCGAGACGCGAATAAATCCACTTCCATGGGCCCAAACCTCTCCCATATCAACTTCACCACATCTGGATGAAGTCTCCATTCCCCGGGCCTCAGCCCCTGCCTCGACAGGATGTCTGCTCCCTGATTCTGAACCCCCCGGAATATACATAGCTCTGATAGACAGTATTTTCCCTTGGGACCAGAGAATAACCTGATGCGCCAGTCTGCACAGAGGGCGCGATCTGAGTCCCCCTTGTCGGTTTAGATAAGCTACCACTGATGTATTGTCCGATCGTACTAGGACATGGTAACCCTTGATGTCTGGAAGGAAGCTCCTCAGAGCCCTGAACACAGCCAACATCTCTAGACAATTTATGTGCCAAGAATGATGATGGTCCTGCCCCAGACCCCTGGCAAAGCGGCCGTCCATGACCGCGCCCCAGCCAGTGAGGGAGGCGTCTGTCGAAACGGTTTTCCGGCGACATGACGCTCCTAACACTGGCCCTTGGGACAGGAACCAAGGTTTCTTCCATATTATTAGAGAACGAAGGCATCTGCGCGTTACTCTGATCATACAAAATGGATTCCCCTTGGGGGAAAACCCCTTGGCTTTCAGCCACCACTGAAGGGGCCTCATGTGTAGAAGGCCCAAAGGTATAATGTTGGATGCCGCTGCCATGAGGCCCAGCAGTCTTTGGAATTGCTTTACAGTAGTGGCCTGGCCTAGCTTTAACTTGGACACCATCGCCAGAATGGACTCGATACGCGCCGGAGACAAGCGTGCCTGCATCGTAGTCGAGTTCCACACAACGCCTAGAAACGTTGTGGACTGGGACGGTTCTAACACACTCTTCTTTGTGTTGAGTCTCAACCCCAATTTTTGAATGTGGCCAAGGACGACATCTCGATGCCGAACTGCCATTTCTCGAGACTGGGCCAGAATGAGCCAGTCGTCGATATAATTCAGTATGCGGATGCCCTGAAGTCTCAGTGGAGCAAGTGCTGCATCCATACATTTGGTGAATGTGCGGGGAGAGAGTGCTAGGCCGAACGGAAGAACCCGATATTGGTAAGCTTCGCCCCCGAAAGCGAACCTCAGGAACCTCCTGTGACATGGAAGGATGGATACGTGAAAATAGGCGTCTTTTAGATCTATCGTGACAAACCAGTCCTCGGATCTGATTTGACTCACGATGACAGGAATAGTGAGCATTTTGAACCTGAACTTCATCAGAGACAGGTTCAAAACCCTGAGATCTAGAATTGGTCTCAACCCCCCATCCTTCTTTGGAACTATAAAGTACCGGCTGTACAATCCGGACTCCCTGTCTGAATGAGGAACACGTTCTATGGCCTCCTTTAGCAGCAGAGATTGCACTTCTTGTTCCATCACCTGAGCCTGCTCTGGAACCACTGTAGTCTGCACCACCCCAGAAAAATTGGGGGGGCGGTGCCCGAACTGCAGTCTGTACCCTGACTTTATTATATGCAGGACCCATGCAGATATGTTGGGAAGATGATACCATGCCTCTACAAATCTACTAAGGGAACCAGCCTCTCGAGACTGGGCTCTGGTGTTTTTCGAGCACCCTTCTCGACCCCCTGAAGCGGAAGACCGGCAGGGTGTAGTCGATACGGTTTTCGTGACCATAACTGATGCTCGTTTTTTATTTTTCGAGAAAAACGACCCACAGTGCGTTCGCTGGAATATGATGCGGCCCGAAGCGTCACCGACGGCGGGCAACTCACATCGTTTCCTAGAGGGCTCCGCTGTGAGAACAACCTCGGTTGTTCTACAACGGAGGGGACAGCCCTCAGAGGTCCCACCACTCTGGCTAGGACCTCTTTCCTGAAGCCCTCCTAGCCTGAAGGACATCCCTTAAATCGCCCTTCTGGCTGGGGGGGCTTCTGCTGGGAGCGTTTCCTCCGTTGCCAAGCTCCCGGAGGAGGGGCTCTAGAGGAAACGCTCTCCCTTTGCTCTGCCCGGTGTGAGGAGCTGGTTGATGGCTGGGGCTGATATTCTTGCCCCACCCTACTCGATTTGGACTTCGATTTTCGGGGGAGGAACTGCTGGAACGCCGCAGATTGCTTCTTCGCCTCCTGAAACCTGTCGACGACCGATGTAACGGCGTCGCCGAACAGGCCAGAAGGCGAAAGCGGCGCATCCAGCAGAACAGATTTATCTTTCTCCTTTAGACCAGATAAATTGAGCCACAGGTGCCTCTCCGTGGCCACCATAGCTGCCATAGAGCGGCCAATAGCGCGGGCCGTCTCTTTAGTGGCCCGGAGAGACAAATCTGTGGCTTTGCGGAACTCTGAAATATCTTTAGTATCTAAATATCTAATAGTTGGCCCCTCCCCCTCATCCAAATCTTTCAGGAGATCGGCCTGGTATGCCTGCAAGATAGCCATAGAGTGCAGACATGAACCAGCCCGACCTGCCGCCATGTAAGCCCTGCCTATTAAAGCAGATGTATCTCTGCAGGGCTTACTAGGCAGCGCAGGGGTTTTAAGGGAAGATGCCGACTCAGGAGATAGATAACCGGCTAGAGCTTCTTCGACTTTAGGCATCTTCCCATAACCCATATCCCGTGCCCCCACAACATTGCTATAATCGACAACAGATGGACGGGAGACACGGTTTATCCCACGGTTGATCGTGCGGTTTATCCCACGATCTCGAGATCTCTTTGTGGAGATCGGGGAAAAACGGCAAACCCCGGCGCTGAGGCTGTGACCTGTGCCGCAGGAAACGCTCGTCTAACTTGCTTACGACTTGCGTTCCCTGCTCATCTTGTGGCCAGCTGATGTTAAGTCTGGCCACGGCACGAGTCACAACCTCCACCAGCTCCTCATAAGCTTGGCCGTGAACTGGCGCGGTCGACTCACGGTCATCCTCGATGCTGATCACCTCTGCCTCCTCGGAAGCAGAGAGCCCAAGCACCGGGACCTGGTCGTGGGCAGAAGAAGCCGCAGCGCGGGCTTCTGCACCACTCACAGGGGCTTCGGGATCTTCAGATGAAGAATGAGAAAGTGCCGCAGCAGTCTCATTCTCATCTGCAAGATCCCGCTGCGAACCCCACGATCTGAGTCGCTGCGCCGCCTCAACAGACGCGGGACCAGAACCGCGGGGAACGCGAGCCTGACCGAGCTTATCAAAGCACGCCAGCCGGGAGCGTAGCACCCTCATGGGTAGTGCTTCACAGTGTACGCAGGCAGCTCCCTCGAGAGCTGCCTGGGCGTGCTGCGCTCCCAAACAGTTCACACACAAAACATGCGTGTCCCCATCCGTAATAAAACGAGGACAGGGGTGCACACACATTCTGAACTGCTGGCTGGCCATAATATATATAGGGATAGACAAACAACACCAAATAAGACAGACAGTCGTAACATAGAGCGCTTGCTGAAGAGCGAAAAGCTAGTGTGTGTGTGTGCCGGCGTCGCTTTTATGCATCCGGTTATGCCCTCACATGTTACGTCATGACGCAACACCAATCAGGATTGGAATAGTTTCATTCATACTTCAGAGGCGCACGCTAAGGGAGCGTCCCCAAAGAGTCGATTCTCGACGCAGTGTTGAGTTCCCTCGAAAGGGAACCATGATGCTGTGCGAGTTCCACTTCGAAGGGGAATGTATCCGGTTAGGACTGTAACCATGGTTCCCTAAGAAGGGGAAGGAGACACTGTGTCACATTGCCATACCTCAGGCACGTCTACTCGCCATGCTTTCTAGGTATCCCTTTTATTGCTAAGCCGGCACCTCTATGACGTCACTTTCCTACTATGGCAAATCAAGATTGATGTTTTGCACACATGCTTCAGGCGCCGGTTTCAGTCTTAACCAGAGACTTTTTCTCTGTATCTCAATTTCGAATTTTTTTTAGCTTCCTGTCTCGCCCAGTTTCCTGTCTCTCCCAAATTCACATTTCTGTTTCCTGTGTATCTTATTTTCCTTTTTTAGCTTCCTGTCTCACCCAGTTTCCTGTTTCTCTCAGCCTCCTGTGTACATCAATTTCTTATTTTAGACAGTTTCCTGTCTGTCTCAACTTCACATTTCTTTCAGTTTCCAGCATATATAAATTTCTTACTTTTCATAGCCTCCTGTCTCACTTTGTTACCTGTTTCTCTCAGTTTGCTGTCTCTCTCAACGTCCTGCGTTTTTGTTTTCTGTATATATCCATTTCTTAGGAGGACAGACATGGCCTAATGGTTAGAGAGTCAGACTTTCAATACCAGCAAGAAACAGCGCATTCTTCCACCCTCAATACTCACGACTGTGGTGCCCTTGAGCAAGGCACCTAACCCCTAATTGCTACATGGGTGCCACAGCAAATCGCTGCCCACTGCTCTGTGTGTGTATCCACAGTTTGCACTGTGTGTGTTCATTACTCACTGATCCTAATGTGTGTACCTAAATGCTCCTAAATGCAGAGGACGAATTCCGAGTACGTGTTAACATAGTTAGCTTTCACGTCACAGTCTTAAAAAATGTATATCAGTATCAGTATATCTCAGTTTCATATCTCTCCATTTCCTCTTTTACCTAGTTTACTGTCTCACTATCTTAATCTGTTTCTCCTGTTTACTTTTTGCTCGCTCATCTTCCTGTCTTACCTTTTTTTCCACTCTGTTTGGCATCTTTCTGTCTTGCTCTGTTTCCAGTCTCTCGTCTGGCTCAGGTCAGTTCTAGTGTTAATTAAGGCATAATGATAAATATCTGAAGCTTCTGAGGACAGCAAAAGATAAAGAGTAACAGGAAATGGTGAAAAATTATGTAAGATGAGTTTCTGTCACAAACTCCTTTACGTTCTCTCTGTTAATGTTTTCTGTTCTATTGTTTCTGACAGGAGCAGGCTACCAGTCAGACACTCTCATCTCCAAATCTGATTTATGAAACATTTCAGGTCACCATCATAATGAGGTACCTGTATCAGGGCTAAATTAGGTCAGCATGAAGGGCTTTACACGGGAGGTGGATAATGAATAATGACAGATAATATTAAAATTATGAAACGTCAGTTGTGTGATGTTTGAGAAAAAAACTAATTTAAATCGAGATTTTCAGAAGGAACCGTTTGAGTAATTCAGGAGTAGATTGGTGCTGAAGCTACTTTGAAACTGCAGCTTGTCAACTATTTAATTCATTGTTGAAGTTGCGATAAAATTAGCGACATATGTTTTCTTCTGTATTGGGATGTACATCCAAATGAAACAGATTATCAATAAGAAATCAAAAATTGTCACTTGGTGTCGGTTGTTGATCGGATGGAGGCCTATCTGAATGTGGGCTTGTAGTCGATTGTAAGAAAGAGATAGGGTTCAAGTGGAATAAATCACAAAAAAATCAAAAATACTGTACATCACCCAAAATAAGTCTTTATTGAAGTTATCCAGTTACCTAGCTAACAAAAAATTGTTGTAAGAACCTTTAAAGGTTCCCATTAAAGGTGCTCTAAGCGATGTCATTAGTTTTTTAGGCCAAACTTTTTTTTTGTCACATACAGCAAACATCTCCTCACTATTCACTGGTTGGCAACAAAAACAAACTGGGCTAACCCGCACCACGAATCATAACAAACTGTTCCAGCCAATAACCGACAAGAAGGATTTGGGGGGTTAGTGCACGGATGAGGAGGAAAGAGGGTCTAGCTAGCCTCCGTTTTGTTTGACAATACTTTAAACGTCAACTAGAAGTGACGTCACCCGACATTGTTTAGAGCACCTTTAGTTTGGGAAATCGGTATATCTGTATGTTCATCAGAGCATTCAAAACATCTGGGTTTATATTAAATATTTAAAAAATGTTTTTAAAAACATTAAGGGAATGTATTACTTACCTATAATGTTACTTTTTAATGTGGTCTGAAGCATCCGTAAAATACTTGTATTAGTAGTCCTGTCTAGTATCCCTTTTAAAAACATTAGATTAACGTCAAATTAAAAAGTTTTAAAAAAAAACATCAATAATGTTTCAATATTTTTGTGATAATGTTCTATAAAGTTACTAATGACCAGATAACAAATGTTCTATTAACGTTAGTGGAATAAAGTTTGCTCATAACTTTGAGAGAATCTTATGAAATTGTTAGGGCTCCCTGTTAACTGGGTATGACATTTTGATAAAAAATTATGAGGTCTACAAAGAAGAAGAAAATTAAATATTTAAACGGATCGATTGTTTATAACAAGATTGCATTTTTAAAAATAGGGTGAATTTTCATTTCATCCATTTCAACAAATGGAGAGGGAGGTAAACAAAGCAGGAGTCGACTCGGTTACTAACGTAACCTCGGTTCCCTGAGAGGAGGGAACGAGTATTGCGTAAGTAGCTTACGCTATGGGAAAACTCCTTTTCTCGAGAATATTGAAGTCTTTATGTAAAACGCATTGCAGCTGCACAGCTGACAGCAATGAACGAAGGCAGCTCGGTCATTGGCTGTGCTGCGGCAACTTGCTCGAACCAATGACGGGGCGACTCTGAATGCGCGACCAATGAGCGCGCTTCGCGCCCGCGCGCGTCAGAGCCCGCCAAGATGGGCGTGGCCAAGAGCTATATATTGGGCGCCCCGTCATGAGAGTTCTTTAGGTTAAAACGACTGAAGCGAACTAACCAAGCACAAGCACGGCAGCTTACGCAATACTCGTTCCCTCCTCTCAGGGAACCGAGGTTACGTTAGTAACCGAGTCGTTCCCTTTCGAGAGGTCTCTCCTATTGCGTAAGTAGCTTACACTATGGGAACACCATGCAAAACGCCGTGCGTGCTGAACTTCGCCTTATGATAGCCAGAGGCAGGTGCCTGAGCTAAAAAAGCAAAGTTATCATCCAACTAGCCGGCAGAGGCGAGCTTTATATGTGGGAAAGAATACAGAGCGGCTAGAAGGCGCTCAGTGTGACACAAGCACATACATAATCTAGATACGAACTCGTAGTTCAACTAGCATCATGCTGATAGTACATTGGAATGCAGTGTCGGGACCTGTAGGTTGTAGAACCTGATAAATGTGGACGGTGAGGCCCAGCCTGCCGCCGCACAAATATCCTCGATCGGTATCCCGCTCGACCATGCCCAGGAAGAAGCCACACTCCTGGTGGAGTGTGCTTTGACTCCCCAGGGGCATTGAAGTCCCTTAGCTTCATAAGCCAGCGCTATAGCTTCAACTATCCAGTGAGAGATTCTCTGGTTTGAAACGGCGGAACCTTTCGTACGGCCGCCAAAGCATACAAACAGTTGTTCTGTCTGTCTGAATAGGGCAGAACGCTCCAAATACACTCTGAGAGCCCTAAAGGGGCAGAGTAGATTAGCGTCGTGTTCGTCTGCTGGGGACGATAGCGCAGTTAGGGAGATAACCTGTGCTCTGAAGGGAGTGGTGAGCACTTTAGGAATATACCCATGTTTCGGTCTAAGGACGACCCTGCAGTCGTTAGGTCCGAATTCTAGGCGGCAGCGCTTGTCGAAAGCGCGTGCAGGTCGCCCACTCTCTTGACCGAGGCGAGTGCCAGCAAGAGCGCAGTCTTGAGCGAGAGCTGTTTAAGGTGCACGGTTCGGAGTGGTTCGAACGGAGGCCCTTTAAGAGCGTCTAGGACAGTAGCTAGGTCCCAGATCGGCACTGAGGGGGGGCGTGAAGGGTTCATCCTCCTAGCGCCCCTTAGGAAACGAATAATTAGGTCGTTTCTTCCCAATGGACGTTCCATTACAGGGTCGTGTGATGCTGTGATGGCCGCCACATATACTTTGAGCGTGGAGGGGGCGCGGCCCGCCTCCAGAAGCCCTTGTAGAAAAGCGAGTACGTTCGTAATCTCGCATGTTTCAGGGTTCAGGCCCTTGGCATTACACCAGACACTGAACACTTTCCATTTCTGGGCATATAAGCGTCTCGTGGAGGGCGCCCGCGCCTCAGCGATGGTTTTTAGTGCTCCGCTCGTGAGGTTCCTGGGAACCCGTTGAGGGGCCATGCAATGAAGGACCCACAGATCGGGGCGGGGATGAAATATCATCCCGTTGGCCTGACTGAGGAGGTCTGGCCTCAGTGGAATCGGCCGTGGTGCAGATTGCATTTGCATCAGATCTGGAAACCATGTTTGGTTCTTCCAGAGTGGGGCTATCAGCAGCACTGCGTTTTTTTCCTCTCTGACCCGACTGATGACCTGCGGTAGCATCGCGATCGGGGGAAAGGCATATAAGGGACGGCTCGGCCAGCTCTGGGCGAGCGCATCCATGCTTTTCGTGAAGAAAAGAGGGCAGTGCGCGTTCTCCTTGGAGGCGAAGAGGTCGATCTCCGCTTTGCCAAAGGTTTTCCATAACCAGTGAATCGTCAGCGGGTTGAGAGCCCATTCTCCTGGGAGAATTTTGTCTCTGGATAGCATGTCCGCCCCCTGGTTCAGGGCACCTGGCACATGCGCTGCTCTCAGCGAGCGCAAGTTGTGCTGGGACCATAAAATGAGTCTCCTGGCCATTGAATGCATGGAGCTCGACCTGAGTCCACCCTGGCGATTTATGTACGATACTACCGTCATGTTGTCCGTTCGGACCAAGACGTGTTCGTTTCTCAGCTGTGGGAGCAGGGCTCTGAGAGCCAAAGCGACCGCTTTCATTTCCAGACAGTTTATGTGTAGGCGCTTCTCCGGGTTTGACCAAAAGCCGGAGACAGGCCTGCCCTCGTAAAGGGCCCCCCAACCTATTTTGGAGGCATCTGTCGTTATCATCTTTCTCCTTGTGTTCACACCCAGACTCACGCCTGACTGGTACCAGTCGGCGGCTTTCCAGTGCGTCAGGGCTTTTATACAGCCGTGGTTCGCTCTGATTAAAAGGTGGCCCGAACGCCACGCGTGAGTAGGGACGCGGCTCTTGAGCCAGCATTGGAGAGGGCGCATATGCAACAATCCTAGCTGGAGTACGGCCGATGCTGAGGCCATGAGACCGAGCATCCTCTGAAACCGCTTGACGGGGGCGAGCGCGCCCGCTCTGAATGATGTTGCAAGGCGCCGGATGGTGAGCACGCGCTCTGATGAGAGACGCGCTGTCATTTGCATCGAGTCTAGAACTATTCCCAGGAAAGAAATCCTCTGGCTGGGAGATAGTATGCTTTTTGCAAAATTGATTCTTAGACCCAGGCATTCTAAATGGCTGATAATCCAAGATCTGTGTGTTATTAACTGACTCTCTGATTGTGCTAGAATCAGCCAATCGTCGAGATAATTCAGTATTCGCACTCCCCTTCACCTTAGGGGGGAAAGTGCTGCATCCATACATTTCGTGAAGGTACGGGGAGCCAGGGACAGGCCGAACGGAAGTACTGTGTACTGGTACGACTGTCCCTCGAAAGCGAATCTCAGAAACGGCCTGTGATGAGGCGCTATTGGAATGTGAAAGTAAGCATCTTTCAGATCCACTGAGAGAAACCAATCTCCTGGGCGTACTTGCGCGAGGATATGCTTGGTTGTTAACATTCTGAACGAGCGAATCATTAGTGCTTTGTTCAGGTGTCTGAGATCTAGGATGGGGCGGAGACCGCCATCCTTTTTCGGGACGAGAAAATAGCGGCTGTAAAAACCTGCCTCGCTCAGAGAGGGGGGAACAGTTTCCACAGCGCCCTTTTCTATTAGTTTGCGCACCTCGGTGCGTAGAACATGTGAGCACTCTTTTCTCACTTTCGTCTCGACCACAGTCGTAAAACGTGGTGGTCTGCGAGCGAACTGGAGCGAGTATCCGTGCTTTACTATATTCAATACCCATTTCGGCATATCTGGAATATTTTCCCATGCCGCTGCGTGTACAGATATGGGCTGAATACAGGCTAGGGGCGGGCCGCTGTGACGCAGGGACCCGGCCAGCGAATCGCCTGAGCTCATAGCTCTCAGAGGCGCGGGCGCGCGCTGAGCAGCTGAGTGAATGGGCGCGTGTGTGATTACAGCAGCGCGCGCTGTGTCTGTAAAACTTGCAGCCTGGGCTGGGGTTGTGTTTGACACTGTAAGGACAGTGTTTATAAGTGGGGGTGCATAAACAGTGGTAGGCACACGCGTCACTTTTATAATGTTTCCCGCTTTTACTGGGGATGAATTTATAACTGTGTGAACAGTGCTTGTGTGTAGTGGTGCGTACATGACCGTAGGCACGTGATCTACATTCATGGGGTGCGCAGCTTGAGCTGGGAATGAATTTGGCACTGTTTTGACAGTATCTGGGAATGCACACTTTGTGGACATGTGAACCCTTAGTGACACAGGCAGAAAAATACTCTTTTTGTGTTTTCTGTGCGTCGCCGTTTGCAGGTGAGCGAGCTCTGTGACTGGCCCATTGACTGCTGTATGAACATATCCAGCCGCCTGTAAGGGGACTGGGTAATGCTTGAGCTTTTGCAGAGAGAGTGGTCCGGCTTTTGCGAGACACGCACTCTCTCTTTTCATTCTTGTGGCTAGGACGGCTTTCGAGGCTCGGGGTTCAGCACAATCTTGGGCCGAGGACCCCGTCGCTCAGAAGGCGGCTTGCGGTTGTGAGAGCGCGAGCGGCGTCGAGCGTCAGCCTGAGGCGCGGGCTGAGAGGCGGTGGGGGCTGTTCTAGCCCGCTGCGGCTGCGGCGGCCTCTGTCTGCTCTGCGATGAGCTGGAGCGCTTGGGCAGGAAATGCCGCATAGCTTGTGAAGCATTCTGGGCCTCAGTGAAGCGTTCGGCGAAACCCTTAACCGCCGGTCCAAACAGCCCGCTGGTGGAGATAGGCGCGTCGAGAAATGGCGCCTTATCCGCGTCCTTCATCTCAGTCAGAGTCAACCACAGATGGCGCTCGAGAACAGTCAAATTAGCCATGGCACGGCCGATAGACTGGGCGGTGGCCTTCGTGGCTCGCAGGGCTATGTCAGTCGCGCTGCGTAGGTCCTTAAAGGCTTCGGGTTCGGGGCCAGACTCGTCCATAGAGCGGAGAAGCTTGGCTTGGAACACTTGAAGTACCGCCATAGAGTGAAGCGCTGATGCAGCTTGGCCGGCGGCGGCGGAGGCGCGACCGGCGAGAGCTGAAGTAGTGCGGCAGGGCTTCGAGGGGTGGGAAGCTTTGGCTTTCCATCCGGTGGTGGAGGGCGGGCAGAGATGATTGGCCACGGCCTCCTCGAGGGGCGGTGTTCCCTCGTAGCCTCTTTCTTTCGCGCCGTCCACAGAGGAGAGCGAGGAAGAAAAAGAAGGCTTTAGGCGCGCAGAGTGGGGGGCTTTCCACGACTTGGTGAGTTCGTCGTGAACTTCCGGGAAGAAGGGAGAAGGCCTTTGCCGAGGGGCCTGCTGGCGCCCCTGCAGAAACCACTCATCCAGTCGGCTCCGGGTTGGTTCTTCGGGAGAAGACCAATCGAGCCCGAGGTCTTCCACGGCCTTAGAGAGAACGCGGATAATCTCGCTATCCATGGTGGAGCCCCCGCTCGCGCTAGCTAGCGTCGACGGGGCGGGGTCGAGAGTGGAGCCCGGCCAGTCGTCCGATGCAGCGTCGATTGACAAGCTGTCATCCATTCCCCCGTCGTCCTCGGACGCGCCGAAAGTCACAAGGCCCACCGCTCTGCTAGAGGGGTGTGGGTCCGGCTGGGTGAACTGAACCGCCGGTGGGGAAGGCAAGAGCGGCGGTGAAGCAGGCGGAGACTGGCTCGGCGTGACGTCACTGAGCTCAGGTTCAGGAAGCCTCTGTGAGCGGCGCTTTTTCTTAGTGCGCGGCTCGAACAGAGGGATGGCGGCGATGGGCTCGCTCACGGCGAAAGCGGCGAGGCGAGCCCGCAGTGCGGAGAGACCCAGGTCGTCACATTCGGGGCATCCGCCCTTGGTCAAAGCAGCTTCTGCGTGGTCCCGGCCCAGGCAGCGAGCGCAGATGATGTGACGATCCCCGTCCGGGAGAAGGTCTCTGCACGACGCGCAGGAAGGCATTTGAAACAACGCCTTGGAAAATTTGCTCTTTTACAAGTGTCGCAGAGCGAACAGATGTAAATACTTGCGTGAGCAGTACGCCGGATGGCTCAGTAGGATCGCGTTAGAAGGCGGCTGAAGGTGCCGACGTCCTCGTAGCAAATCCCGCTGGTATGCTTTTCGACGGCGAAGCTTCAATAATCCGGAGGATCCAGCGAAGAAGGTGTTCGCTGAAGGAGATTAAATCTAAAGAACTCTCATGACGGGGCGCCCAATATATAGCTCTTGGCCACGCCCATCTTGGCGGGCTCTGACGCGCGCGGGCGCGAAGCGCGCTCATTGGTCGCGCATTCAGAGTCGCCCCGTCATTGGTTCGAGCAAGTTGCCGCAGCACAGCCAATGACCGAGCTGCCTTCGTTCATTGCTGTCAGCTGTGCAGCTGCAATGCGTTTTACATAAAGACTTCAATATTCTCGAGAAAAGGAGTTTTCCCATAGCGTAAGCTACTTACGCAATAGGAGAGACCTCTCGAAAGGGAACATGTGTGGTACCTTCATTCTTCCTGCTCTACCCTAAGGGGTAAGAAAGGGAGCCTGTTAACTAGCTTGCATGCTACAACTTTACCGCTGCTGCCCTACATGAGGGAGCCTAAGGGAAACAAGAGTAACAGCCCGTTTGCACTAAAGAACTATAACTGTACAGATAACTATAACGATAACTATATTAGCGTGCATACTAGCGAACGATAACGTTGTTTATTATAAGTGCACTCTGAATTTTGTCGTCTGCCCCTTTAAATGCTGGAGAAGAGAGATTCAATTCAATTCAAATTTATTTGTATAGCGCTTTTCACAATACACATTGTCTCAAAGCAGCTTTACAGAAAGTGCATTTCGGAAATGTACATAGAAAAATACAGTTGTATTTACAGTTGTCTCTTCACAGGCGTTGGGGCATCTGAAGTCTCCGTGAGAGGCTGGATACAAACTGGAGCTGACTAGCGTCCCGAGATAACAGCAGAAAGGCAGATGTGAAATAATTAGCATAGCTGATGTTCATAATGTTAATGCATTCGAACTGATTCAGCAGTAGTATTAAAGGTTAAGCATTAAGTGAATGCTTGGTTAAAGAGATGCGTCTTTAATCTAGTTTTAAACTGGGACAGCGAGTCTGAGTCTCGAACAATATCAGGAAGGCTATTCCAGAGTTTAGGAGCTAAATGTGAGAACGCCCTCCCTCCTTTAGTGGACTTAGATATCCTAGGAATGACCAGAAGCCTCGAATTTAGTGATCTTAAAGAGCGCGATGGATTATATGGCGATAGAAGGTCTGTTAAATACACAGGAGCTAAACCATTTAGGGCTTTATAGGTCAGTAGGAATACTTTGTAATTGATATGTAACTTAATAGGTAACCAGTGTAGAGATGATAAAATAGGTGTTACATGATCATATTTTCTTGATTAAGTAAGAACTCTAGCGGCTGCATTTTGCACTAACTGTAGCTTGTTTATTGAGGATGCAGGACAACCAGCTAATAAAGCATTACAGTAATCTAGTCTCGAGGTCATGAATGCATGAACTAACTTTTCTGCATCAGAAACAGATAGCATGTTACGTAGCTTAGCAATGTTTCTAAGGTGGAAAAAGGCTGTTCTTTTAATATATGAAATATGATTTTCGAAAGTCAAGTTGCGGTCTAGTATAACACCCAGGTCTGACGTTATCCTTGATTTTTCCCCATTTGAACAGACGAAATGGTAACGGTCTGATAAGTACGATCTAAACCAGCTTAATGCCTGTCCCTGAACACCAGTGTAGTTTTGTAGTCGATCCAAGAGTATTTTATGATCCATAGTGTCGAACGCAGCGCTAAGATCGAGTAGAACTAGTATTGAGATACAGCCTTGGTCAGAAGCTAAAAGTAAATAATTTGTAATTTTAACTAGCGCAGTTTCTGTGCTATGATGCGGTCTGAATCCCGACTGGAATTTTTCATAGATATAATTTTCTTGCAAGAAAGAGCACAATTGAGCGGACACAACTTTTTCTAGTATTTTAGACATAAATGGAAGATTTGAGATGGGTCTGTAATTTGCTAAGTTATTTGGATCTAATTGCGGTTTCTTAATGAGAGGTTTTATTACTGCCAGCTTGAATATTTTTGGAACATGACCTAAAAATAAAGATGAGTTAATAATATTAAGAAGAGGCTCTTCCACTACAGGTAACACATCTTTCAGTAGTTTAGTGGGTATTGGATCTAATAAACATGTTGTTGGTTTAGATGCAATGATACGTTTATTTAGCTCTTTCTGTCCTATAGTTGTAAAGCGGTGTAGTTGTTCTAGAGGGGCCATAATTGAGGCCGAATCATAAGAAATCATGGAGGATTGTATATTTACAATTGTGTGTCGGATGCTTTCTATTTTCTCATTGAAGTAATTCATAAAATCATTACTACTATATTGTAACGGAATATTTTGCTCTGGTGATGTTTGTTTATTTGTTAGTCTAGCCACGGTGTTGAATAAAAACCTTGGATTATTTTGGTTATTTTCTATTAGTTTGCGGAGATGCTCAGCCCTGGCTGCTTTTAGAGCCTTTTTATAACGTGACATACTGTCTTTCCACGCGATTCTAAAGACCTCTAAATTAGTTTGTTTCCATTTACGCTCTAAGTTACGAGTTTCTCTCTTGATTGCATGCGTAGCACTGTTGTACCATGGTGCTTTAGTTTTCTCTCTAACCTTTTTTAATCTAATTGGTGCAACAATATCTAGTGTACTAGAGAACATGGTGCTCAAACTGCTAGTCATTTCCTCTAGTTCATCTGTTTGTTTGGGT
This sequence comes from Siphateles boraxobius, assembly GCF_051911475.1. Lineage (NCBI taxonomy): Eukaryota > Metazoa > Chordata > Actinopteri > Cypriniformes > Leuciscidae > Siphateles > Siphateles boraxobius. The sequence continues at coordinate 51,038,631 of NW_027508734.1, forward strand.
GCACTGCGCAGCTGAGATAGATCAGGTAAGCTATTTGAGAATCAATCTATAGTGGTTGGAATGATTGTTCTGCCTGGTCGATAACGTGGCGCAACATTACAAATTTCAGCAGTACGTATTACGTAAGATACCATGTAATGATCAGTGAGATCGTCACTTTGCGGTATAATATTTATATCAGTTGGATTGGTTCCATATGATATAATTAAATCTAGTGTATGATTTAGACGATGAGTGGGACCACTGACGTTTTGCGTGACCCCAAAGGAGTTTAATAAATCTGTAAACGCAGCCCCTAACGCATAATTTGTATTATCTACGTGTATGTTTAAGTCTCCAACAATTATTGCTTTATCGACATTGACCAATAGATCTGAGAGAAAGTATGCAAACTCTTTTAGGAAGTCAGCATTGGGCCCTGGAGGTCTATATAGGGTAGCCAAGGCTAGAGATAATATGGATTTGTTTCTTACATCTAAGAGCGTAACATTTAGCACAAGTACTTCAAACGAATTAAACCTGTGACCTGTTTTCTGAGTAACATTAAGAATATCTCTATAGATTGTTGCAACACCGCCGCCACGACCGATCAGACGGGGCTCATGCTTATAACAGTATCCTGGTGGAGTAGACTCATTTAGACCGAAATAATCATTTGGTTTAAGCCAGGTTTCAGTAAGGCAAAGTACATCGAAACTATTATCTGTGACCATTTCATTTACAATGACCGCCTTAGGTGTGAGCTATCTAATGTTTAGAAGACCTAGCTTTAGAAATTGTTTTTGTTCACTGATATTTAGATTTTCTGTTTTAATTACAATAAGATTTTTCCTAGATCCTACACTAGATTTATTGTTTGAACTCACTAAGCGAGGAATAGACACAGTTTCTATATAATTTTCTACACTACTTATATCAATTAAGTTGGGACAGCAAAGACTGTGATTTGGACTTTGACTTACTAGTCATATGGTGTGTAACGTCTTGGAGATGTTGTCCGACAGAACAGCCGCTCCGATTCTGCTGGGGTGCAGGCCATCAGCACGGTAGAGCCTAGGTCGCTCCCAGAACAGATTCCAATTATTTACAAAGAGCAGTTTCTGTTCATTACACCATGACATTAACCATTCATTTAGAGCAAATTATCTACTGAACCTTTCTTGTCCTAGTCGGTACGTGGGAAGCGGTCCAGACACGATGATCGTTGCTTCAGGCGATGTGCTGCGAACCGTCTCGATCAGGCTTCTGTAGTCCTTCTTCAGAACCTCCGTCTGCCGCAGCCTGATGTCGTTCGTCCCCGCGTGAAGCACCACAGCTCCGACGCGCTGGTCACCGTTCAGGATCTCGGGAATCTGTGCAGCGACATCAAGAACACGAGCACCAGGAAAGCAGTGAGTGTGCACCTTACGCTTACCTGAGGTAGCACGGACATGACGGACCATGGAAGTGCCGATGATCACGGCGGCGTCACGTTCCGGCTCGCGAAGAGGGGAGAAGCGGTTCCGGGTGGAGATCTCGAAGACCGGGAGGGGCGGGGAAGTCCTTGGTCTGGTCCTGGCTCGTGTCTTCCGCTGTGGGATCACCCAGGGTCCATGGTGTTGCCTCGGTGCCGGAGTTAGTGAAGGCAGAGATGATCGCGTCCTCCTGGGCAGAGAAACGCACGGAGTAGACGAAGTCGGAGTCAAAAAGTTTCTAATCACTGACTTGTGAGCATCGGCGCGTGATGTTTCAAGCGCTGATCGCCGATCTCGCAGCTCGGCTTGCTTCACCAGCAGAACACGGATCTGCTTCTCCACCGACTCCAGCTCCAATTGTACCGAAAACAGCTTGAATGTGTCCTCACCTGCACTCAGAGGTAACGTTAGACACACATCCGATATGTTCGCCATTATAACAGATGAACAGTAAATTAGTAGTGATACTACCAATATCACTACTAATTTAGGACTGAAATGATGGATATATCCCGTATCCTTTCAGTGAAACGGGTGTAAAATGAGAGGGTCGATAGGCGCGAGGCCACGCGTGAAATGCTAGCGGGCTAAAGGCTAGTAGCCGAGATTCGGAAAGTTGGATCTAAGTAGCGATATCAAAGCAATCCGATTGTTTTTTATAAGGAATAGTGTCGAGGATACGTTCACATGATATAAAAATAGAAAGTGCTTGTTTATAAATGAGTGGTAAAGAAGAAAATCAGGGATTAATGAATCAATTCGACGGAGCTCCAAACGATGAGCTCCAAACGACGAACACGATGAATCAAAAACGATCAAGATGAACACGATCAGATCTTTCTTAGCAGGATTCTTAGAAAAAAGAGAATTTTGCTTTCCATGCATCCAAAACCAACTGCTCATGAAAACAAAAATGTCATGATGTATTTTGCAGGCACCCTCTAATACCGCATACACTCTGCTCATGGAGTCATAGACTGTCGTCGGCCAATAAAACTATTTACTTAATAATGAATGTCCCTGGTCTTATACATATATGATCGTAAACAGTTGAGAAAGTAAACGCATGTGTACATTATCAGTATAGTGGATCCGTGTATTTGCTCTTAAAATGACAGCAGCCTAATAACCCTGCTGCTCCTGTCTGTGTTTTTAATTTTAATCAAACAACAAGGGACAAAATAAAAACAAAGAAAATCTCTAACCGTTCTTGACTAAATAACTTTTGTAACTTTAATAAGGATTAATCAACAAGGATGTTTTATTTACAGTGAAGACTATGCAGTTTTACATTTTTTTTTTACAATTTTACATTTGCTTACTTTATTAAATTTCTGTACCTGAAAACTAGTTAGACCTTCCTGTAAAACTGAAAAGCACTGCTTATTTCATTTGTATCTTTGTTATATTGTATTCATTTGTGTTATTTCTTGTTATTTTATTACTGACTGTTTACTTGTCGTCAATAATGTTTTGCTGTTGTCTTGAAAATGGAATAGAGAATGTCTCAGTTCCCTTTCAGTCGATAACGTTGGACGTAGTCGACTTCAACTGAATGGGGATCGCGTCAGAGAGCCAATCGTCTTCGAGTACTATTGAACGAGCCAATGGAATTGGCATCAAGATTCGCATCACACATTCCGCCACCGCAGCGCGGGTATAAATACGCAAGTGGATGCACGCACTTGTTGCCTTTCGCTTCGGAGCCGATCGTTATTGATGTCTCTGAAGAGTGCTGTTGTTTCAACGAGCGAGTGTGTCGGTGTTCATGCGGGAAGACCTCCCAGTGTTGGTGTTCTACAACATGGGTGCAGCAGTGATCGCGAGCTTCTCAGCTCTCAACTGCTGTTTTAACAGCATCAAATTTCTAACTGTTTTGTTGTGTGTTGACGGCTGGTTAGAGGGCGAGAAGTGAGTGCTTCACTGTTTCAGTTTGACTGATTCAGTGTTGCCGCGGTCATTCCCTGTGTGCTCCGGCACTGGTGACGGTCCCATTTCCTAAAAGAGCAAAACGGTTGTGAGTGTGTCTTTTTCAAGATGCCATTCCATCCGTGCATTTCTGGGTGCGGTAAGGCACTGTCCCCCTCTGACGGTCATGAAAGCTGTATCTCGTGTTAGGGCTTACTGCACGCTAAGGCAGCTTTCGTGGATGAGTCATGTTCTCATTGCGGAAACATGGCCATCTCGGTGATGAGATCTAGACTCGCCTACGTCAAAAGCGTAGGTGCAGTCCCCGCCTCTGGGCCCCACCCTGGCTCTTCTTCTGGGTTACCTTCCCAGAGGGAAGCTAGGGGTGCTGTCCACGCTGGGTAACCTGATGATCACAGTGAAGGGCAATCCGCCCGGTAAGTCCCCGTGGATCCCTCACTCTCCTTCGCACCGCAGCCGGTAGAGCTCCCCAGTGAACCTGCTGGTCCCTCCGTAGAGGACCGACCAGTTGTTTCATTTGGGGCCACAAGGGGACAGTATGTCTATTGCAGGATCGGAAGGGGAGCTGAACTCTGGAGATGACGACTCGGCTGCACTGCCTCCCTCTGGGAGACCAGCATTGCCCGAGCCAGATCCAGAGATGTCAGCTATGCTGAAAAAGGCCACCGAGGCATTAGGGCTCGTGTAGAACCCTCCACCGTGTCCCGAGCCGTCTCGGTTGGATGATTGGTTTATCGGGGCGGCACGATTTTGAGTATTGATTATACTCAATCGTGCCGCCGACGAGCTTCATGCCATAACTGTCGTGAAGCTCGTCGGCGGCACGATTGAGTAGGTGGACCATCCTCTATAATGAGTGTGTGGAATGACCCAGCTGGACCATGACCACTCCGGGGCCGCACAGTTGCCTCTCCGGATTCGTCTCTCTGCCAGTTGCATTTAGTCTGTCCGAGCGTACAACCCTTGGACAGACGCTGGCTCTCAGCTGCACCCAGGGGCCAGCAGAAATGTGTTCCCCAGTGAGCCTCCTAAAAAGCGACTGCGATTCATTATCGCCTGGCGCCTGCTCAAGTTCAGTGATTTCGTCACACTCTCATGTTAAGCAGAAATGCTCCTGAAACTCAGTGAAGTTCATCGCACTGAGGTGTAGAGCAGAAATGCTCCTGTAGCTCAGTGAAATTCATTGCACTCAGGTGTTGAGCAGAATAGCTCCTGAAGCTCAGTGGATTTCTTCACACCCTAGTGTTGAGCAGAAATTCTCCTGAAGCTCAGTGAATTTATCACACTCAAGTGTTGAGCAGAAATGCTCCTGAAGCTCAGTGATCTTCACGTGTAAGTGTTGAGCAGTGCTTCTGTCTTTTGTGCGCCTGTCGCTTGCACCTACTGTGCCAGGTCAGGAGTGGAGCAGGTCGTGATAGTTGCCTCTTTTCTGGCCCAACCAGACCTAGCTCCCCTCGAGAGCCTTCCTGACTTCCCCGAACACATTTTCAGGATGGAGCACGATGGCATCCGCGGTCCTACACTGAACGCGGAGGTTCAGGTGGCTATCGCAGGAACATGTGATAGTTACCATCACTTCTGCGAGCACCCCCTGGAAAAAGGTACAGTGCCTACGCATTGAAGTGGAACCTATTCGTTGAGTGAGTCTTCTCTCCGTTATGAGAGAATCATGATGTATTTTCGGTCATTTCAGTGCTCTCTTTCCTGCAAGATGGGTTGGAGTAGGCTGTTTTCCTCCACCCTCAAAATGATGTTGCCTCTGTGTTCTGGACGCACATCGTGATGCAGAAGCACGTCCTGATCGTCAGGTTCCTGAGGGAGCAAGGGAATTTCCTTGCGCTCCTCTTTATCCTCTTGGGCCCTATCTCTGGTGCAACTGCACTGCAGAGCCACTGCAGGCAGTGAGTTAAAACAGAATTATGTTAAAACAGTTCTCCTGCTCGCTTGGTCTCTACTAGAGGGTAGGGAATTGCTAGCTTTCGGTCAACAAATTGTGCCTGTAGTTTGGGCCGGTTAACTCTCACTAGCTGAGACCCCGGCCTGGATTGTGCCCAAGGTTCCAAGGTGGTGAGCCTGCAAGCGCTGCCCTGGAGGAGGCAGACCCAGCCCTGGCTTTCCCTGTCCATCCGCTTTATTGCGGGTTACGTGTACAGAACGCAAGCCTTAGACCTCAGACTTATCTGTTAGGAATTAAGCAGAGAGGGAAGGCTGGTTCCAAGCAAAGTTGTCCCACTGAATGGTGGCTGCCCTCATTTCAGTGAAAAAAATCCGAGATGCTCATGTCCACTTAGGTGTTGAGCTCCTCTATAATGAGTGTATGCTCCGCATGGGCATTGACAGAGTGCTTTGCTAACATATTCAGTGCTTTTGCTGATAGAGTTGGGGGCTGGGCGACACCTAGATTGAATCGCTGCTTCCCGTGGGCACCCTTCTCATGAAGCCAGTTTCACCGTGAGCCCGGTTCAAGTGTCGGCTTGCTGCGCCATTCCCCTCCTATGGACTGGATACGTGCGCCATTCTACTCCAGTTGAGTTCCCTTAAACCGAACTCTGTTGAGTTCCTCCTCACCCCTCCGACGTCGGATGTGCGCAAACGTCTGGTGTTAGGCCTACAACTCGTGAGCAGTGTGGAACCTGTGTAAGGCTGGGTCCATATGTTGATCCCTACGGTGATCCCAAATTTGTATTCTTCCACTATACGGCTCCCTACAGCGAGCCCGTGTCTTCCCTCGGCAGAGCCTCTCTGCGGTCACTGTCCGGTGAGTCTCCCCCCGTTTTAGGTTGGAGCCACCCCAGTGTCATTCCAGATGTCATACTGCCCGGTCATCCGCCCAGTTCATATGTGTATTCTCCACGTTACCTCCCTTCGGGTAGGATGTGGTTTCCGCAGCTTCCCTTCCTTCCAAAGTACGGGGAACACTTTCCCAGTGGTCCTGTAGGAACAGCAGTGACTTCCCTGGCCTAAACCCTGTCCTTCCCCGCCTTAAAATTTTGGGGGCATCAGGAGGCTTTTGTCTAGGCACTGGAAGGTGGCAGCTTTAGTGGCGTTTTCAATGGTTATCCCCATTCAGTCGAAGCCGACTACGTCCGACGTTATCGACTGAAAGGGAACGTCCTGGTTGCGTATGCAACCCACTGTTCCCTGAAAGAGGTAACGGAGGACGTAATCCCCTTGCCACCACCGCTGGACCACCGCTGACTCCGGGTTACGCTCGGCTCCTCAGCGAAAAGCAACTAGTGCATGCATCCACTTCAGTATTTATACCCGCGCCGCGGGGGCGGAGTGTGTGATGCGAATCACTCACGCCAATTCCATTGGCTCATTCAATAGTACTTGAAGACGATTGGCTCTCTGACGCGATCCCCATTCAGTCGAAGTCGACTACGACCTCCATTCCCTCCTTCAGGGAACGGTGGGTTGCATACGCAACCAGGACGTTATGTTTGTAACCCTAGTTCCCTGAAGAAGGAATGAGACGCTGCTTTGAAACGCTGTGGGAACGCTTCTGCGTGATTGCGTCATGAAGCACGTATGAAATCAATCCAGTGGCGTGACAGAACGTAATGTGACTTCATCGACCAGGAAACTATAAAGCACACCTGAACCAAACAGCGTCTGATAGGCTGAAGCAAGTCGATCACGGGCATACCGGGAGTATGGCAGGGCGACGCAGCTTCTCATTCCCTCTTCAGGGAACTAGGGTTATTTACACACCGCCATGAGAGAAAATGTCCATCTGTGTGAAATCAATGAGCGCATCCAAGCGAAAACACCTGCGCCCCTGGAGTGGAGCCAAGGTCAAGGTAGTAAAGCATCACGAATATATGCAGTGAGGACTTGCCTGCATTACAAACATCTTGGAGGGAAACTGATAGTAATGCTTCAGAACCACCCACTTGCTCATCCTCTGCTTGGATGCTTGGCACCCCTTTCTGGGGGCCCAAAGCAAACGAACAGTTGTTTAGACTTTCTCCACAGATCTGTGGACGTAAGTATCTAAGGCCCTAACTGTGAAGAGCAGATAAAGTTTCTCTTGGCCTGACACCTGGAGGAGGACAGAAGGCCTGCAGTACTATAGGTCTTACAGTATTAGTTGGAAGAAAAACCTTTACCATAGTAGGTGAAAATCCCAGGCACAGGGGAGATACCTAAAGTGCTTGAATGTCTCCAATTCTCTTGAGAGACGAAATAGTGCGGAGAAAGACAGTCTTTAGAGAGTGATAATTCTCAGAAACTTCCTCAATGAGCTCGAATGGAGCTAGGGAGAGGCCTTTTAGTACAATAGCCATTTCCCAGGTCGGCACCCTCATGCGGACTGCAGACCTCAGCCTCAAAGTGCCACAAAGGAAACGAGTTATTAGTGGGTGTCTTCCCAAAAATATACTCCACTCAAAGGGACGTGGTAATCAGCTGAGACCGCCATGTACACCTTCAGTGTGGAGGGGGATAACCTTGCAGAAAAGTGCTCCTGCAGGAACTCCAGCACTGCAACCATCGAACAGTTAACTGGGTCCAGCTGGTGCTCTCCAGACCAGGAAGTGAACAATCTCCACTTCAAGGCATACAGTTTCCTTGTGGACGGAGCTCTGGAATGGAGGATGGTCTCAACAACCTCAGTTGAGAGACCTGAACTTATGAGCTGGGCCCCCTCAGAAGGGACGGACGCTGCGTGAAATCGCAGTGGGAACGCCCTCAGCGTGACGCGTCTGAAGCATGAATGAAATCAGTCAATGGAGAGAATGAGCGTACGGCGAGCGACGTCATCGACCAGGAAGCTATAAATATCCCCTGAGTACACAATACGCCAGCTTAAAAGTTACTGAAGCAGCGACCCAAGGGGATGCCGAGAGTATGGCAGGACACGCAGCGTCCGTCCCTTCGGGGAACTAGGGTTACATACGTAACCCGGGACGTTCCCCTTCAGGGACTACCGCTGCGTGAAATCGCAGTGGGAACGCAATACCCACATCCCCATATGACCAAATCCCCGTCGTGTGTCATTAGGAGACACAAACCGACGAGAGAACCTGAGCCCCGGGAGTGGAGCTAAGATCGAGGGAATAAAATCTAACGAAAGTGTGCGGTGAGGACCAGCCTGCCGCATCACAAACGTCCTGAAGAGAAGCTCCTGAAAGAAGAGCTGTAGAAGCAGCCATACTCCGGGTGGAATGAGCCCTTACAGCCAAAGGTGAAGGCTGATGGGCCGAACCATAAGCAAGTGGGATGGCCTCGACCACCCACTTGCTCATCCTTTTTCTAGATGCAGGACACCCTTTCTTAGGTGACCCAAACAGACGAACAGTTGTTCTGATCTCCTCCACAGGGCAGCTCTGTGGACGTAAGCATCAAAACCCAAACTGGGCACAGCAAATTAATTTTCTCCTGGTCTGACGTCAGAAAAGGCGGAGGACAGAAAACCTGCAGAACTATAGGTCTAACTGAAACAGTTGGAACCTTATGAACATAACCTGGTCTCGGAAAGAGAAAGGCCTTAACCAACCAGGAGCAAATTCCAGGCACGAGGGAGCCACCGAAAGTGCTTGAATATCTCCAATTCTTTTTAGAGATGAGATAGCGAGAAGAAGGATAACAACCTCAGCCGAGAGACCAGAATCTATGAGCTGGGCCCCCTCAGAGGCCAAGCCCACAGCCTCCATAGCTCTAGACGGGGGTGAAGGATCGACCCACTCGCCTGAGAGAGCAGACCTCTCCTGATCGGTATCTCTAGGGGAGAGCCGTTGAGGAGAGACACTAGGTCCGCAAACGATACCCGGGCCGACCAGAACGGGGCTATTAGCAGGAGACTGAGCCCGTCCCGGCGAACCCTCTCCAGAACTCCTGGGAGCAGAGCGATCGGGGGAAAAGCGTACAAGCGTGACCTCGGCCACGGATGTACCATCGCATCCAACCCCAGCGGGGCTGGATGGCTGAGAGAGAACCACAGCGGGCAGTGTGATGTTTCTCGAGAAGCAAATAGGTCTACCTCGGCAAGACCGAAATGTTTCCATAGGAGTTCCACCACCTCGGGGTGAAGACTCCATTCCCCGGGCCTCGGCCCCTGTCTTAACAGGATGTCTGCCCCCTGATTTAAATACCCCGGGAGATAAAAGCTCTCAGAGAAAGAATTTTCCCCTGGGACCATAGAAGGATCTGACGTGCCAGTTTGTAAAGCGGGCGAGAACGCAAACCCCCCTGATGGTTGATATAAGAAACCACCGATGTGTTGTCTGTCTGGACAAGAACATGGTGGCCCCTTAGGTCTGGGAGGAAGTGTTTCAGAGCCTGAAACACCGCCAACATCTCTAGGCAGTTTAAGTGCCACAGACGATGATGGTCCTCCCACAGACCCTGAGCCCACCCGTGAGAGAGGCATCTGTCATTAGCATAACGCGACGACAAGGAGCTCCTAACACAGGGCCTTGGGACAGAAACCAAGGATCTTTCCACATGATCAGGGCGTGATGACACCGTCGCAAACTCACGATCATGCGAAGCGGATTTCCCCTCGGGGAGAATCCCTTGGTCCTGAGCCACCACTGTAACAGTCTCATGTGCAAGAGGCCAAGAGGTATCACGTTGGAAGCAGCTGCCATGAGACCTAGCAGTCTCTGGAACTGTTTTACAGTGGATGACTGGCCTAGCTTGACCTGATCTACTGCAGCGAGAATCAAAGCAATACGAGCAGGTGACAATCGTGCCTGCATCGTCATTGAATCCCACACTACACCTAGAAAAGTGGTTCTCTGTAATGGAGAAAGAACACTCTTTTTGGCGTTGAGCCTCAGCCCCAGTCACTTGATATGAGCAAGAACGACATCTCGGTGCCGAACCGCCTGTTGTTCCGATTGAGCTAGAATCAAGCAATCGTCTATATAGTACAGAAAGCGGATGCCCTGTAACCTCAGCGGGGCTATAGCAGCATCCGTACACTTCGTGAATGTTCGGGGTGACAGTGCTAGGCCGAACGGAAGAACCCGATATTGGTACGCTTCGCCCCCGAAAGCGAACCTCAGGAACTTCCTGTGTTGAGGGAGGATAGATACATGGAAGTAAATGTCCTTTAGATCTATCATGACAAACCAGTCCTCGGATCTGATTTGAACATCCCCAGTGACAGACACAGCGCCCTGTAACGTACTGGCAGGGAACAGCTGGTCTGGGCACTCCACAACCCTCCTCGGAGGGGGCGAGCATCCCTCGGGAAATCGCTCGCCGAGTCTCTCTACGCCCTGTGAAGGCAGGGTTAGTAGAGCAGACCACTGAGGGCATCGGAAAAGACAGGGCACCGTGTTCTTGTGCAGTGAACTCAGGTCTTTCACGATAGGGACCACCCTCAGAACCCTGACGTTCAGCACGTCAGGATTTTTTTTTTTTCGATGAAGTAGTATCCTAACTCCCTGCTGGGTGGGGGACCCATTCCGCCAGGAACTCTACTAAGGGAACCAGCCTCTCGAGGCTGGCCTCCGGATGAACATCCCGAGTGACAGACACAGCGCCCTGTAACATACTGGCAGGAAACAGCTGGTCTGAGCACTCCACAACCCTCCTTGGAGGGGGCGAGCGTCCCTCGGGAAATCGCTCGCCGAGTCTCTCTACGCCCTGTATAGACAGGGTTAGTAGAACAGACCCCTGAGGGCATCGAGAAAGACAGGGCACCGTGTTTTTGTGCGGTGAACTCAAGTTTTTCCCGATGGGGACCACCCTCAGAGTCCTGACGTTCAGCCCGTCAGGACTTTTTCGACGCGGCCTTTCTGGCGACAATGACTGTCCTCAGATCAGTCCTGCCCCGAGAAGGCCGCGCCGGAGAGCACCCCGCCTCATCCCTCCAGTTTCTCTGCAGGGAGGCACGAGACGTGACACTCCGCTTCTGCTGTGCTCTTTTTGAAGACGAACTCGACGAAAGACTTTGCTCTGGTTGAACATTCTGCGTGACAGACACAGTGCCCTGTAACGGCGCACCGGCAGGGAACGACTGGTCTGAACACACTAGAACCCTCCTTAGAGGCGGCGAGCGTCCCTCGGGAAAGCACTCGCCAGACCCTTCTACGCCCTGTTTCGGCAGGGTTAGTAGGACGGGCCCCTGAGGGCGCCGGGAGAGACAGGGCACCCTTAAGGGAGGTGAACGCAAGTCTCTCTCGGCGGGGACCCCCTTCAGATTTCCTTTGAGCAGGTAGGCCTGAAAAGCCTGCATAAAAGTCATCGTATGCAAACATGCAGCCGCCTGCCGAGCCACCGAGTAAGCCTTCCCCACCAGCACAGAGGTATATATATATATTTATTTATTTATTTTTTGGTGGAAGAGCCGGTGCTTTAAGTGAAGACGATGAAGCAGGAGAGAGATAGCTCGCAAGCGTCTCCTCCGCCTACAGTATCGTCACATAACCAGCAGATTTAGCACCAACAATGTTACCATAAGCATTGGACTGATTTGTGTAAATTCTGCTTGAAACCGGTCTAACCCAGGTCTTTGAAACCTCAGCATGAAGATCTGGGAAGAACGGTAAGCACCGGCTAGAAGGTTGAGGTCGTGCAGACAGAAATCTATCTAGATTGCTTTTAATTCTAGAAACCTGTCTATCAGCTGGCCACTCGATACTGTTATTTTTTTTATTTTTTATTTTTTTAGCTTTTCAACAGCCCGAGATAATACATCCATCAAACCTTCTTCATTTGCAGTATAATGTGATAAACTAGTTTTCTCTGATAATAAACTTTCGACATCCAGCTCCTCAGAACTGGAAAATCTCAATTCAACATCATCATGTGCCTCCACCCGGGCAGAAGTAACCGCCGCAGCAGAGCAATCGGGTGAAAAGCGAACAGACCTGACCTCGGTCATATCTGTACCATAGCGTCCAACGCCAGAGGGACTGGATGGCTGAGTTAGAACCACAGTGGACAATGTGTCGTCTCTTTGGTTGAGAACAGGTCGACCGAAGTTCTCACATAGGAGCTCCACCACCTCGGGGTGGAGTCTCCATTCTCCGGGCCTCGGCCCCTGCCTCAACAGGATGTCTGCTCCCTGATTTAAATACCCCGGGATATAGATTGCCTTCAGAGAAAGCAGCAGTTGTCGTGTCATGCCTCATCTACACTAGACTCGACAAAGTGACTGTTGCAAATCCATTTTTTCTTTATGTCTGAAGTACATCAGAAATAGAATGGGGCATAGAAATAGAAATAGAAAAGTTTGGTCGTGCCACGCTACATCCAGAGTAGACAGCATTACTGATTATAATGGGTTCTATATGTATTTGTCACATTGCATCTTGCCACTCACACCCGGTTTAGACACAGTGTAACAGTTAGTCTATATTTTAGAAACCTCACTTTCATATCTGGCTATGCTCTGGCATGCAACGTCTAGTCAGTTCCTGATAAAGTGGTAACACTTTATTTGAATAGTCCACACTACATATAAACTAGTAGTTATTAAAATGATTGTAGACTGTCTGCTTAATGTTTGCAAACACTTTATTTTGATGGTCCCTCATGAGACATTCTACTGAATAAAAGTAACTTTGCAAGTATATGCCAACTTATTCTACTGACCCTAACCTTAACCCAACAGTCTACTGATACTCTAATGAGAGATACTTGACATGTATTTAGGCAATGTCTAAAGTGGACAATTTAAATACAGTGTAACCAATATTAGTCTCAACCAACATATTTGACATATTTTCTTCTCGTGTTGAATATCCAGTTTCATTCTGAATGGTGAATCATTTTTAACTGGTTTATTAAACAAACTATCCAAAAAAAAAAAAAAAAAAAAAACACTACTCAAAGACACTAAAGTGCTCTCAATATGCTTTTTATAACATAAAAGCATTTGTTGTTATTGGAAAAGCTACAATATTTTGAAAACTGTGTGTCTTGGTGTGTTAGTTATAGGTGATAAAAGTAAAGCTATTTACTAACTTGTGCAATTGTCTTGCCATATTATTATCATTAACCATACAGAACTGTTGTGTGTGTGTGTGTGTGTGTGTGTGTGTGTGTGTGTGTGTGTGTGTGTGTGTGTGTGTGTGTGTGTGTGTGTGTGTGTGTGTGTGTGTGTGTGTGTGTGTGTGTGTGTGTGTGTGTGTGTGTGTGTGTGTGTGTGTGTGTGTGTGTGTGTGTGTGTTCACTTTAGAGGAAACATTGCATCTGCTTCTGACAGCTGTGTCAGTGATGCAAACACACATACTGGATACGCTCACAAACACCCGTCTGTCTCCATACTGCCTGTCTAACACACAAGATTCGTTCCAAACTAAAGAACTCAATACAGTATCTTTTAAAAAATAAACACTGCAGCTATGTTCCTCAAACCAGTTTAAACGTGTTTCGCCTGTGTAATTTTCATTATGCGGAGCCGTTTCTCTATCTTTGCCGTGAGAACAATGAGCAAAAAAATATCTCAAATCTGATGCAGAGAAGAAATAAAAACAATAATAATAATGTGAATAATCTTAACAGGTCCTGCACTCTATGCAAATGAAGGCAATCACCTCCCTCGTCAAGCTCGGTTAATTGCGCCCTCTTTAATTTCATGAATAAATATCACATTTTTAAGCACGCGTCGGCCGGCCCCCCTCCGGAGCAGAGCGTATGAGTGGGAGGTTGTTCGGTTGGAGAACCGTGTGGCATTTCTATCAGCACATGGATCAGCCCACGACAGAAGCAGAGCCACTGACCGCTTCTTCAGACATGGGACAAAAAATATCCCCCTATTTTCCCTGGAATCAGTTGATAAAATAGTAATGTTTGATTAATAAATGTGTTAGAGAAAATTGCGCCATTGATGCTTTTGACGTTTAGACAGGCAGACACTTTTATCGAAGATAACTCTCTACAAGTTATTGGGTTTGTTGGCTCATGCGTTTCCAGGGAATCAATCCCATGACAATGCCATTGATTGCACCATGCTGCACTTAAAAAAAGCCTATTTTTAAGCTTAGTTAGTTAGAAGTTAGTTAGAAGTTAAAGTTAGAAAAGTGAAATCATAATCAACCACTTTTTTAAGTCTTTATGTTTATTAAAAAAATGTCTTAAAAACTAATTCAAATTAATAATTATATTACCAACATTATTTATTAATTTTGTAAATATTTAATTTGCTATAGTTTGTACTGCCATGCTTTTCTGTACCTCAAACAGTAGATCATACAACATCAAGGTCATGGGTTCGATTCACAGGAAAAGCAAGAACTGATTAAATGTAAAATTTCAATGCATAAACGCCAATTGCATTAATTTCTCAACTTTGTGATTTTAATATTTAAACATTTCTTCAAATAGCTGCAATAATAAATAATTACCCACAACACACACACACACACACACACACACACACACACACACACACACACACACACACACACACACACATATATTGTTTATTAATTTTTAATTAGTTTTGTCAATATAGTTTTTTTAATTTTAGTTATTTTAGAACATCATGTTTAACTAAATTAAAATTAAAATGCCTTAGCTACTAGATGAGAGAGAAAAAATAATTTAACAATTATTTCATTGTTCAGTAATGAAACTGAAATTTTTTTTATTGAAATTGCGTAGCTATGCGCAGTGGGAAACATCTTTTCTCGAGAATATTGAAGCCATTATTTAAAACCCAGTGCAGCTGCACAGCGACCACAGAGCAGAGCGTCTAGCTCGCTCATTGGCTGTGCTGCAGCAACTGCACGAACCTATGGCGAGGAGGCTGAGACACGCAAACCAATCGGGTCGTTTCGTGCCCAGGGCGCGTCAGAACCCGCCAGAATCATAGAATCAGATTAAATCTCCTTCAGCGAACACCTTCTTCACTGATCTCCGAGCCTTCAGTGTCAACGAGTCCCTGAGGCGGAATAAGCGACCTGAATCAGCGGACGAGGCACCTTCAACTCGGCGCCGCCTTCCCCTGAATCGCCATTAACCTGCGGCTATCCGGCGAGAGAAGCCTTTATATCCTTTATATCCCTTTTCCGCTACTTCTGTGTGTTCGCCGTCGCGACACTCTAGAAGCTGAAAGAGCAAAATTTTCATGGCGTTGTTGCATATGCCACGTTCCGGAGCTTTTCTGCATGAAACTGACGGACACAGCAAGTCCCCCCCGTGCCTGGGACTTGCCCATGCAGAGACTGCACTCAACAATGGCAGCTACGAGAGCCTGCCCATGTCCATCCTGCGCTCGCGGCTAGCTCTCCTTTTGCACGGCAACCCCAGACCAAGATCTCAGACATCTGAACAAGGCCCTTAGGAAACGGCTATTCAGAATGCTTACAACCAAACAAATCCTTGAGCAAATTTGACCAAGGGGATTGGTTATTCTCAGTGGATCTGAAAGACGCTTACTTTCATGGCAGCTACGGGAGCCTGCCCATGTCCATCCTGCGCTCGCTGCTAGCTCTCCGTTTGCACGGCAACCCCAGACCAATTCTAGATCTCAGACATCTGAACAAGGCCCTTAGGAAACGGCTATTCAGAATGCTTACAACCAAACAAATCCTCGAGCAAATTTGCCCAGGGGATTGGTTATTCTCAGTGGATCTGAATCATATCCAAATAGCCCACCACCACAGGCCATTCTTGAGATTACCCTTCGAGGGGCGAGCTTATTGGCTCGTCCTAGCCCAATTGGAGAGCGAGTAGCTAACCCACAGATCCTGGCTCCTCAGCCATCTAGATTGCCTTGGACTCAGGATCAATCTCGCGAAGAGCACGCTGTTTCCCAGCCAGCACACAGCCTTCCTGGGAACAGTTATAGAATCGAGACAAGTTAGAGCGTGGCTCTTGCCAGACTGCGCCCTCACTATTCAGCAGCTGGTGACGTCGTTCAAAGTGGGCTGCTCAGGCTGATCAGAACGTTTCACAGAGTTTTGGGCCTTATGGCCTCCGGGTCGGCAGTACTCCAACTAGGCATACTGCACATGCGTCCCCTGCAGCGATGGCTGAAATGCTGAGTGCCAGCTCATATGTGGCGCTCCGGTCACTTACATATCAGGGTGGATCACGGCTGTATCAAAGCCCTGACCCCTTGGAAGCGCTCCGACTGGTACCAGTCAGTTGTAGACATGGGGTTGGTCTCGAGAAGGAAAGTGGTTTCAACAGATGCCTCCAACCTGGGTTGGGGGGCACTGTGCGAAGGCAGGCCAATCTCCGGCCTCTGGTCGAGCACGGGAGAAGTGCCTACATATCAACTGCCTCGATATGAGAGCAGTTCATTTAGCCCTGAAAACATTCCTCCCAGATCTGGCGGGACACCACCTCCTGGTCCGTATGGACAACATGTCAGTGGTGTATAGAAATTGGACAATACTCACTGCCCAATATTCTTTTCGAAGAAAAGGGACGCGCTGGCCCACAACTGGCCCAGCCGCCCCCTTTATGCGTTCCCTCCGGTCTCGATCCTCCCACAGGTCATCGAGCGGGTCAGGGAGAGCAAGTGCTCAGTCCTCCTCATAGCCCCCCTCTGGAGATCCAAAACTTGGTTCCCAGACCTGGAGAAGCTGCTGAAGGCAGCTCCCTCGCCCATACCGATGAGGAAGGACCTCCTCACGCAGACGAAAGGGTCAATCTGACACCCACGCCCAGATTAGTGGGCCCTACATGTATGGCCCCTCAATGGGTACCCAGAGACCTCCCAGAAGGAGTCCAAAATACCATGATTGAAGCTAGAGCACCATCTACCAGATGCCTCTATGCCCTCGAACGGTCAGCGTTTTCAAGCTGGTGTGCAGCACGAAACATAGACCCACACATATGTGAAGTACCTCTAGTACTTTCCTTTCTTCAGGAGCTGCTGGACGCGGGCAGGACCCCCTCCACGCTCAAAGTATATGTGGCGGCCATAGTGGCTATTCACCCCCCTGTGGCTGGCCATCCCATGGGGAAAAGTGACCTGGTCTTTCGTTTCATCAAGGGGGCCAGGAGGCTCAACCTGCCTCGGCCCCCCTCTGCCCCCTCCTGGGACCTATCCCCGTTTGAGCCACTCCAGACGGCTGACCTTAAACCGCTTTCACTCAAAACCGCACTCCTTTCCATAAGTGCTGCATGCCTTGAGTTTGGGCCTGGCGACTCCAGAGTCATGCTCAGACCAAGACACGCCTATGTTTCTAAGGTGCTCTCAACATCGTTCAGAGCTCAGGTGATATCGCTATCAGCGCTTCCCTCGTTGGAAGATGATAATTTGAATCTGTTCTGCCCTGTCAGGGCTCTCATAATCTATCTGGAGCGCTCCGCCACATTCAGAACAGCTCTTTGTGTGTTTTGGTGGCCGCACTAAAGGTCTACCAGTCACAAAAACAAAGACTTTCTAGATGGATAGTACACGCTATCTCTCTAGCCTACACCTCCATAGTCCTTCAATGCCCCATAGTTGTTAGAGCTCATTCCACTAGAGGCATGGCCTCCTCATGGGCTTGGTCCAGTGGTGTACCAATCGAAAACACATCTGTGCGGTGGCATGCTGGTCCTCATCGTCCACATTTGTGAGATTCTATAACCTAGAGGTCCCTGACCTAATAAAGGGCCTGACCTTGTCTGGTCCTAGGGTGAATTGTGACTTTCAAACTTTACTTTTGACCTCGGGCTGATTGGTTTAGGGCGAAATCGCTAGCTAATACCACAGCGTTTTAAAATGGGTTCCCACTGCATATAGCTACGCAACACGAAGTGAACGTTCTCGAAAGGGAACGTACTCGGTTACTAATGTAACCTTGGTTCCCTCAGAGTAGGGAACGAGTATTGCGTAGCCTGCCGTGCTATTACGCTTGGCTCAGGTGCTGTCGCTTCAGTCGATTTAACCTGATTCTATGGCGAAATGGTCTGCTTATATAGGCATAAACCACGGCCATTCTGGTGGGTTATGACACGCACTGGGTGACCCAATTGTTTTGCGCATCTCAGCCGCCTCGCCATAGGTTCGTGCAGTTGCTGCAGCACAGCCAGTGAGCGAGCTAGACGCTCTGCTCTGTGCTCGCTGTGTTTTAAAATAATGGCTTCAATATTCTTGAGAAAATTCGTTTTCCCACTGTGTATAGCTACGCAATACTCGTTCCCTACTCTCGTTCCCTACTCAGGTGTCAATGTGAGATTAACTTCACATTTTAATTCACTATCAGCCACTCCACTCAATCAAACTCTCGTAAATGTAATTAAACGGTTGCTTCACGTTTCAAGTTAATGCATATAATTGCTCACATTCACGTCATGTTTTAACACAGTCACTCGTAATATAACCCCCCCCCCAGAAGCTCTTTTGATCAAGCCAGAAGCTGTAGCTGTACTTTATTAAGTCTAAACGAATGTAAAGCTGGTCAGCGAGCTATAAATAACCACAGATGCACCTCAGATCTCAGCTGTTTCTTAACACTTGATTTCCCTGCACTTTGAGCGTCTTCAGAGCTTCATTGTGCTCAATGTGTATGGGAAACTTCCACACGGGTGGATCAGAACATGATGGACCCTAGAGTTACTTGTCTTTTTTTGTGTCTCGTGCTCTAATTCCCTCCTGCACAATTTCGTCTGCTCTTCCACTTCTCTCTCTCGTTCTAATCGTAACAGAAGCGGGCAGATCAAACAGCTGTGTGACACATTGATTTCTCAACACTGTTAGATGTTCTGGAATTATGCGCAGGAGATCACGCAAGCGTTATACAGCATCTGTGCTGTCACATCAGACTGTAACGGCACAGACATCCACGCTAATAAACGCACTATGAAAATTTACATTAACAATCCATATATCAACATCACTATCATTTGAAGACGATACAAATGTTTATAGTCACATGACACACACGTCAAAGGTTGAACATTTACGCAGTGACAGTTTGATAGTCACCCGAAAACACATTAAATAATTGGGTTTCCATATTACAAATCTGGAGCCAAATGACTGATTGGCAAACAGATCACTCTGGATTGGATGATCCATGCACGAAGTCACTGCAAAATAAATAATAATAATAATAATAATAATAATAATAATAATAATAATAATAATAATAATAATGGGGTCTTGGGGCAATGATGCCACTAATATTAATAAAAATGCCTCTGTATTTGGGGGCAAAAAAATCCTATGTATGAGGATTTTTCTCTTATATTTACTATATGATATAGTGAAGAAATATCCTATCAGCAAGAGTGCTGGTTTTCCAGAATATCAGGACAATTGCAAATTTGATTGATTTTATACAACATTTCAATAAACAAGAACTTAATATTATTTTAAGAAAATGATATAAAACATGACACGAACAGTATACATTTAATAAGGTTAGAAAAAAAAGTTGCTCTTATAAAGGTAAAAAATGCCCCTTGAAATCATTTCAAGGGGGTAAATTTAACCCCTTGAGGGAAAAGTTAGTTAGTTGAATTTATATCAATGGGCCAAATCTACTGTAAATATCTGCACTGAAACTTAAATAACTGTAGGACGTCAACAATCGCACTAATAAACTTAATTACTTGGTATATATAGAATTAGTGTTGTGATTATTATTAATTGATTTATTGAATACTGGTGTATTTTTTCTGTTACTGTGGTCAGTGTTTTTTAAATCCAATAAGCTGCAGTTTGGTGTTTTACTATAGTTAATGGGCTTTCTGAAAACAAACTGGTAGAATCAAAGTAATGCACGGCCTCAAACTGTGACCTTGCTCCAAAACAGCAGTTATGATTCATGTTGCTTATTTCATATTGTCTGTGTAATTGGGCTCACACACACACACACACACACACACACACACACACACACACACACACAGACACACACACACACACACACACACACACACACATACAGACACACACACACACACGCACACACACACACACACACGCATACACACACGCGCACACACACACCCACGCACGCACACACACACACACACACACACACACACACACACACACACACACACACACACACACACACACACACACACACACACACACAAACAAACACAGACACACGCACACACACACAATTACTGTATATGGATGTTTGAAGATGATGTCATGTTGGTGTGTGTGTGTGTGTGTGTGTGTGTGTGTGTGTGTGTGTGTGTGTGTGTGTGTGTGTGTGTGTGTGTGTGTGTGTGTGTGTGTGTGTGTGTGTGTTCATGTTTTTCTATCCCGGTGGGGACTTCAACCTGAATGCACACAAACTCATGGGGACTTGTGTCACAGTGGGGACCTAAATAGAGGTCCCCATGGGTAAACACGCTTATAAATCATACAGAATTAGTTTTTTTGGAAATGTAAAAATGCAGACAGTTGTGTGTGATGGGTAGGTTTAGGGTGTGTGTGTGTGTGTGTGTGTGTGTGTGTGTGTGTGTGTGTGTGTGTGTGTGTGTGTGTGTGTGTGTGTGTGTGTGTGTGTTCAGGTCTGGTGAGTTTTTTTTTAATTTGTTTTGTGTCTTTTTTTCAGTATATTGTGGAGTTATTAGTATTCTGAATATCTTTGCTCATTTGTTCATGCGTGCATATTTCCCTGCGGATATAAGCGTCTGTGCGTTTGGTCTTATTAGCATCTGTTTATTTATTCATGTCGTTTAATTCCTTGACTAGTTTGTCATTATGTACAAAGCAACATGGTAATAATGAGGCAAAATGGACACAAGCTCACCTGTTGACCTTGAAGGTCGCGCTGTTCTCCCGCGGGTCACTGAACTGATGTAACGGCACACGGGCGCTCAGTGATTGTGGACGTTTGGTTTTATTTGCTCTCAATGACAGTTTACTCTCGTAACAAGAGCTGAAACATCTTCTTCAGGCCTGGAAGAGCTTCAGGCAGCTCAAACTCCCTCACAATGATCCACCGTAAAGTTTTATAGCAGAATAAAGCTCTCACTTTGTGTGTGTGTGTGTGTGTGTCTCTCAATCTGGCTCATTAGGTTTCCCCATAACAGCACAAAAATCCCATAATAACCCAGTGACCTCTGTAGGTCATTTCAATTCAAGTGTTTTTTTTTATTTTTTAGTAAGTATTTATGCAGTTGGATATCAACCCGTTTAATCCCCATATAAATTCTTGCAATTTGAGTACATGCATTTTACTCCTTAGACCTCCCTAACATACAACTTTATACCCTCTTTGATTTTGTGTCGGTTAAGTTAGTGAAATATTAGGTTTTATACACGGTCACAATAGTGACTGGTGGGAAACACCATAGTCAGAATTCATACAAATTCTTCAATTAGACATATTAACACATTCCAAGGCATCCATAACATCGTTTTGTCATTTCATGAAGGAGGCTTAGTGAGGTGAAAAGTTTGTCATGTACAAAGTTACAACCTGGAGGAACTTCTGCTTGTTCGGCTAGACCTATATGGGCTAGACCAAGGACTACACTTGGGCCCTGTCCTAGGCCAGTTTCACGGAAATGTGCTTGCACTCATCCAGTGCACTGAAGATGGGCCGTATGTTGTAGAAAGGGTTGTTTGTGGTCATGTGGGGGGCACACCAATTGGTTCTCATGAACATCTGCCTCATCCTCCAGATAGTTCACATCTGCATCGCCATTCAATAATCTACCTGGCAAATGGGCCGTATCACTCGGTACTCCCTATCTGAGCCATCACTATCACAGTCACTTTCAATTGCCACTGTTTGCTGCACACAGCACTTGGGGAGTCATGTACGTCTAGGAGGTCCAACACATCTGATCCTTTTGAACTGTGTAAGAATAAACAATTGATAACTAGGATTAACAGCCAAATCCTGTTTTCAATTGAAATGCTGTGTTATACTACCGGTCACAATTGTGACCATTAACAAATGTACACGTTTTACGAGCAAAATATATGAGTATAATTCTCAAATCATATCAGTAGTAGACCCTTTAACACTAGGACTCCCGGAATTATATAACTACTATAATGGCCATAGCAGTCATTCTGACTGCTCATACATTATTTGCATATAATTTCAATAAGCTATATCAAATCTAAGAATAAATGGATCTGTAATGTTAGGATAGGTAATAATAAACATCAGAACACTACAATTTAATTATGATGTATGTAAAAATTTATTAGTTAACCAACAACCACTCTGAAGCATGGCTAAACCCTCTGTGGCAGTCATTCTTCTTGCTGACATTGTTCTGATATTCTCTTTTCAATATTTCAATTTGGTTTTAGCTCGAAGCTAAAGCTAGATTTCAGCTTTGCAATAGACTAAACAAACAACAAGCGAAATTGTTGCTAGTCAATGGTGATGCATCTTCAAGAGTGGAAAAAGGAGCAACCGACACACGGTCTGTAATGCATACGGTCTGTATGACTGTTATTGCCATTCAAGGTAGAAATACTCAAAACTCTTTTGTGCCTTGTAATTTTAATAAAATAACAATGATAGAATAAAATATAGTCACATTTAGGAAAAGTCAGGGTCCTATAGTTACATGGGTTTTATTTCAACTAAGTTATTACATTGCAAATTTTTAAAGCAGTCAAAATTACTGCCTTTGGTAGTTCTAGGTAGAAATACTCAAAACTCTTTTGTGTCTTGTAATTTTAATAAAATAACAATGAAAAAATAAAATATAGTCACATTTAGGAAAAGTCAGGGTCCTATAGTTACATGGGTTTTATTTCAACAAAGTTATTACATTGCAAAATTTTAAAACAGTCAAAATGACTGCCTTGGGAGTTCTAGTGTTAAAGAATATATGTACAAAATATGATCGTTCTATTAATTAAGGTGTTTTACAAACTGCTTTTTGTAGTAGTCTTTTTCTAGATGTGCAAGCAGGAAGTGAAACTGATCTGGTCATGTGACCTTTCACACTAGTCACATGACATTAATACATTTTACAGTTTTTTACAATCGCTATGACAATTTTTTCAATACTTTTAACACATTTCCTAAACTCTTAACCCACCAACACACCTACAACACACAATTGGCAAAACGGTTAATTTCATGCTCAAAATCAAACACTGTAAACTAAACTCCAACACTAATTTTCAAAAAACAATAATAGACTAACACAATACACTATGTCTATCAAAACATTAACATATGATCTCTTCCAACAGGGACATTTAGTCAATCATAGCACAATGTCATAAAAACACTAACATGAGATGGAATTACAGAAACTGCATTATTTTATATACAGTATGTCAGTTCTGCCCTTATACAATAGATAGTATGTTGTATTGTTTATATATTGTTTTGCACTGCAGTTTCTTTTGAAGCCTCTCTAGAGTTTTGTTTTGTTTGGGTTTAGCAAATGTGTGCATTTTGTTTCCTTTGCTGTAGAAATTCAATACAAAAAAATGAATGACCCTTCTCAGAGTAACAGTATAGAATGCACAGTTTATGAAAAAAAGAAGACGAGACAGAATTGGTGCAGTAAAGGCTTAATTTGCAACAGGACATTTCTGCAAGATAGCAAAAATATGCAATAACTGCCATTTACAGTATTACTGTATGTGAAGATACAAAATATACAAACAGAGAAAGCCATCTTCTAATCATCCCGGTCTTCTCCATTTGGTCACATGTTCTCATCCACATCACACACTTCTCTGGCAAGGCTTCTTGGGAAGAATCATTTGGCATTCCTTATCAAATTTCCCTGGCAGTGTTCAGCTGGGATGTCTTGGCATGCAGCATCCATTGCATCCAGGAGGGACATTTGGTCCTGTGGACGATGGTCAAAAAACTTCCAGGCTAAGAAAGGGAAAGGGGAGTAATGGGCAAGGAAAAGGGACATCATCCTCTGATGGGATCAAACCAGGCTGTGACTGTACTGGAATTGTGAAATGCCACATTGTTCCATATTTGCATAATTCAATCAGCTGTTTCTCAGTAACAATAGAATTAAAAACAGGGGATATATTTCTGTTTCAATTCACAACATAAACAGCTGTTTACCTTGACTTTAGCCTGTAAGGTTAGGTTTAGAACATGGTGTTATTTGTTCTGACATACAGTGTTAAAACATTGGTAAATTTGCCAGTAAAAATCCATTGTTTTGGTCTTGTTTGAGTTTGTGTGTAACAGAAGTTCAAGCATTTAAAATGTGTGTTAATTGTATGCATTTTGTGTTAAAGCAACAAGAAATGTGTTAATAGTATAGCTTACACAGACGGATGTAGTGCTAACTGTGTGAAGAGTTTTGGAAAATTGTTAAAAGTATTGAAAAATCTGTCATAGCAATTGTAAAAAAACTGTAATCAAGACAATCTATTTTTTCATTTAAAAGTTGAATTTCTTGCCCAAAGTCAATGACAACACTTTTAGAGCTTCCAGAAATAAGAAAAAGGATGCGGTCACAGTTGTGACCGGTGGGATTATACAGGTTAGATGCTGTTAAATGCCAAAACAAATAACACTTTTTTCTGGAAGTTTTCATTTCTGAATCAAAATAATTTTTTGTGTTTTTTGATTGTAACAAACAGTGTTATTTTTGTATTTGTCACGGTACAAATAACAAGGTACAAATAATAACAGTCTTGGAAGTTGAGCTTCCATAGGAATGAACTGAAAACATTTGCTCTGCTCCGCTCGCTCCGTGCCAGTTGACACGCACCAATATGAATTCCTGTGCGATTGCGCACAGTTTACTTTCGTTTAAGAATTAGCTCCAATTCGTGTTCATTATTATTCTTAAAGAAAAACACAATAACAAAACAGTACAACGAAAAACTCGCTTAAATAGGCGCTTTTATATTTCGCTTTGAAACCAAATCTTCCGCCATCATCTTGTCAGTCAAGAGTGAGGCGAAATGGGCTAAGTGAGGAGAAATCTGACTCCTGCTGCTGATAAGTGTTGCAACTCTTGTTCAGCTCACGCTGCACTGAGCAGACATGTTCAGTTTTTAATTGTAGTGTCTGTTCTCTAACTGAACTAAATGATTGTAATAACTATAAATAGATCTAAATGACGTGGGGGGGGTCCCTGTGGGGCAAGTGTACAGACAAATGGCATTTCAGCCTGCCAAAAAGGGCGGGGTTGGCTGCCTTTATAAGCCATGTATCTCACTGCTCTGAAGAAGACTGAAGCCTCTTTTTCGCCTTTTCCTCTTGCCGTCGAAGGGGCCTCGCAGCAAATCAAGGCGCTTCAGCAACAGCTGACACAGCAATTCCCCTGCAGCCATCCGGCGACTTAAAAGAGCAATTTCTGAACATATTTCCAGCGGCGTTGCTTCAAATTTCGCTCCACGAATTCTGCTCATGAGACCAGCTGCTATCACTGCGAGAGCGAGAAGGCGCTAACAGCTCTGCAGCTGAGAACAGTGCTGACAGCTCGGCAGCTCAATATGATACTCCTCCCCTATGACTATCAGGCGAGACTCACACCTCCCAAGCCATCGACCGTGCTATAGCCAGCTTAGTAGTGCTGGAGTGTCACTTATAGCTCAATCTCGCCAAAATTAAGGTGGAAAGGGTTAAGTCCTGCTGAGGCTGGATCACCCTCAAAACGTGCCAGTCTTCCATACCCTCTTCATCTCATGGCTCTGGAGACGATGTTTTTATTGCCGGCTCTGGGCCCGCCCAACCAGTTTGCGCACCCAAAACTTAGCTCACAGACCTCCCCGCTTCGGGACTGTGATTCATTTCCCATGTCCTCAAAGTCGAAGTTCAGTCTCTGCAGGAAAAAGGCGCTATGGAGAAAGTAGCCACAGAACACAGCCAGTCAGTCTTCTACAGCCGTTACTTCCTCCAATCAGAACGGGAGATTTGCGCTCACAGGTCCCAGCTTCTCAGCCATCGAACCTTGGCTTTAGGGGTCAAGTTTGGCAGAAGCTCACTGCTCCCCAGCCAAATAATTTTGTTCCTAGGAGAAGTCGATGGACTCAGCCCAAAAGAAGACTTGGCTTTCACAAGAGCGCCTTGAAAATCAGAAGAATGGCGGCCTTGTTCAAAGTGAGGTCTTTTCACCCCCTCATGAGGCTTCAGAAGCTGCTGGGTCTCATTGCAGCAGCTTCCTCTGTCATTATGCTGGGGCTGCTCCATATGTGACCACTCCAGCACTGGTTGAAAGGCCTTGTCCCAACACATGCATGGCACACACAGGCCGACACTCTCTCAAGGTGACCCACGGTTGAGTCAGACCCTATGGTCTCTTGGAAATAACCCCGCTTTTACCAGAACAGTTTCCAGGAGGAAAGTGGTCATGACGGACACTTCCAAGATGGGCAGGGGTGCCCTGTGCAATGGCAGAATAGCCATTGGCTCATGGGCAACTCCTATGTCGAGCTGGCACATAAACCGCCTGGAGATAATGGCTGTGATTCTGGAGTTATTCAAATCTTCAAGGAGTTCCAGCATGAACTCAGGGGTCATCATGTCCTGGTCCATTTGGACAATAGGACTGTGGTTGCCTTTATAAACCAACAAGGAGGTCTCAGGTCTCGCTCTCTACCCAGACTGGCAAACCGTCTGGCGGCTCCACCTTGGTTTCCAATGGCAGCGTCGTCACGTGGGCTCTTTGGATCGTCTGCTCCTCCTGGGTCTCCATCTCCAGTGGTGTCTCCATCGGCTGTCCCTAAGGGGGTGCCTGTCATGTCTCCAGCATGGCTCCTCCTGGCTTCGACTCCACCCTGGGGCCTCGTCATGGCTGGTCTCTGGACCAACATCTGGCTCCCCCTGCTCCAGGCTACCCCTTGGCTCCTCACACCCTCCTCTCCCCCTTGGACTTTTGTGTTGGACTTTTTGTTTCGCCCTTCTCCAGTTCCTCATCCTCCTCCAGAGCCCCCTCCCCCCTCTGAACTCTCGTCAGAGTTATGTTATTTTCATTCTGTTGCCCCTGTGACCTAGTTTACCTGAGTTGTCCCAAAAAAAACCTTGACTAATGTAATAAATTGACCTCTGCAGGGGGAAAAATGAAATAATATACATTATTCCCCCTTTAACTTTATTTCAGCCTCTATTATGAGCTGCCTATTAAAGCTTTTGATGTGTTTAAAAGATTCATTAATGCATAATGCCATCTTGTCATGTTTCATCCACAGATCAAAAGCTGATATTTTGGGGAAAGACATAAGCGTCTTTTGGAAAGCGATAACGTGGAGGTTTTCATGGCACGACCCCCTGCCACAGAGCCAGTTATTCTGAGAAAGAGAGCAGTTTCTCTCCGGCACATGCATATGTTCACATCCAGCTTATCTGAATTTCTAAACCTTCACTTTCGACATGTGTAATTTCCACACGACTGGAGCAGCATCCTAGAACAAGCCAGAGAAGATGTTATTTTATCAATCCATGCTCAGAACTGCTCTTGACTGTGTGTGTGTGTGTGTGTGTGTGTGTGTGTGTGTGTGTGTGTGTGTGTGTGTGTGTGTGTGTGTGTGTGTGTGTGTGTGTGTGTGTGTGTGTGTGTGTTGATAAACTAGCAAAGTGTTTAACCAACACTCCCATTGACCCCCAAAATGACCGCAACTGACTTATAATCTCATAAGTAATCTGTAATTATCTATGAATAATGTTTTGCAAAAGTATGGCAAGCAAAAGGCACATTTGATTTTATTTTCCTCTAAACCTCTAGATGAACCAAAAAATCTTTTACTCTTTTCCAAGTTGACCTGAAGACCCAACTGACTATGTAGCACTCGAAGGGTAGGATTTGTACTGAGACTTCGAACCCTCAAATGCAAAAACACAGGATGGCCTGCGTTGCAGAGGATAGAGATCTGAAGTACGCGTCCTTCAGGTTGAACCATAGATTGTAAAAAAATATGGATGTAGTGTCCATGACGTCATCCGTAGGTTTCTGAAGAGCGTTTTTGAAGCCTAAAGTGGGCGGAGTCGGCCGTCGCCATCTTGGCAGCGCGTCACTGTGCGTCACTCCTGGACAAACGAAAATGGGCAATTTTGTGTGGAGTTTAGGAGCCTGGATAATGAAACTAAGCCCCCCTATCGAGTTTGCTCAGGCTAAGGAGCTAATGTGCTACTGGCCTCGTGCTAAAGTGACAGCTGAATTGAAGAAGTACGCCTAAAGCCAATAGTTAAAGTTCATGTTTTTGCCCTTCAAAATACTATAATAGTTAAAAGACATAATTAAACGTGAGAATATGTGTATTGTGATGCCTTATTATGCTGCTAGATAAAAATATATTATCATGCAGTAACTTACAATATTTGCTCTTAGCGTGTGTGTGAAAGTGATTCATGCGCATAAATGTCAGTCAGCGCGGCATCGCACAAAGAAGTTCAAGTAATGCACTAGAAATCCGCGCTCATGTAATGGACAGAGAGAAAGCACTGACACCTGCAGGATTTCATCTGACGGTACTTTTTATTTAACACTAAAAAGTTAAATAAGCACATTATAGTCTATCTGTTCCATAAGATCAACGGTACCACAGAAGGAGAGTGGCCTCTATATCTTAGACGTTTTTAAATCTGAACTCCAAAAAGCAACGGAATTGTCAGGCATCCATGAGTGCATGTTCACAGAGGAAAACCACTGAAAAACAGCGCTGGTTGTTGGCCACGCCCTTGATTATGCAGCATTTTAGGGCTTAATATAATTTAAATGGATGAGTTATAAAAAAATTCACCCCCCTCACAGTTGTCAGGAATGGCAAAATTAGCTGTATAGACCAAAACAACTTTAGACACCAGCCTGTAAACATATTTTTTTTTCTGCTGTAAAGTTCGGCATTTTAACATGGGGGAGACACAGATCTGACTCACTTTTGCTCCTAGCCTCAAGCGGCCAGTCGATGAATTGCAGTTTAATTCACTTCCGTGTTGGTTCAAGAGAGAAACAGGGAGGTTGCCGCTTGGGTTGAACGCTGCAGGCCAATCTCGGGGACGGAGCATTCGAAAATGCATCTCTGCATTAGCAACTTCAATGTAGGCTTGTACAGGGCCCGAATCAAGACTCGCAGGTCCAAGATTGGCCGTAACACACCACCTTTCTTGGGTACAATGAAGTACGGGTTAGAAAAGCCGGTCTTCATATCAGTTGGAGGGTCCGGCTCAATCACATCCGTCGCCAGTAGGAAAGCAATGTCCGTGCACCTGCCAGGGGCACATTCGCTGTGAAACAACGAAGTGAAGCGATTAGCGCTGACCTGGGCGATCGCCGGCCCAGCCGAGTCTATTGGCATGGAGGAACCAGTTGGACCAGTTGTGAGCAATTTAAGCATCTACGAACCAGGCCAGAGGGACCAGAGGCACCCCAGACGTACCCAGGTGGGGCAGCGAGGTAGAGGACAGGGACCTGGCTCGGAAGGCCCGAAGGTGGCCTGAAGCGGGGTCTGAGTGTGTGGTGCAACACTTACCAGTCTCCACATGATGGCAGGGTGTGCGTGAGAGGGCGTGACCGGGTCCTCGAATGCATCCAAGTGCCGGCTGACAATCCAAGAGAGGGCTGAGGGGTGGGTGGAGGCTGCTGTGGCGGTCCAGCAGGAGCAGAGGCGGCGGCAGACAGACGCCCTCGGCGACGAGCAGGCGGAGGATCTGCCATCGGGGGACGAGTGGAGGCAGCCACGGGCCGCCGGGGCAGGATTTGCCGGATGGCCTCCGTCTACTTCTGGGCGGCAGAGAACTGTTGGGCAAAGTTATCTACCACGTCGCCGAACAACCCAACCTGTGAAATGGGGGAGTCCAGGAACCGAACCTCTCGCATCCCTCATGTCTGCCAGGTTGAGCCAGAGACCACCTAGACCACTAAGGTGGACATCGCCAGACCGATCATGGGAGCTGCAACCTTCCTGGCCCCGGAGGGCGAGTTCGGTTGCAGTGTGGAGCTCACCCATGAGCTCACGGTCTGGGCTATCCTTGTGCATGTTCGTAAGTGCCTGGGCCTGGTGGACCTGAAGCAACGCCATGGCATGCAGAGAGGAAGTAGCTTGCCCAAAGGCTTCGTAAGCCTTGCCAGTAAGGAAGGACAAGCACTTTCAGGCCTTAGAGACGAGGATCCCCCTTCCACAAGTTAGCGGTCGCCGGACACAGTTGCATCGCGACAGACCACTCCACTGGAGGGATAGCCTCATAACTAGGGGTGTAACAATTCACCTGTTTTTGCATCGATCTTGAAACGTATTTTGAATCGTGAATCGTTTATTTAGGTCAATATTCGATTTAAAATGCTGAGAATCGAATAGTTTGTGTTTCTATAGCGATTCAGTGCTTTAAAATATATAAACATTAAATGACTACGTATGAGCGAATTAAAGGAGGCGTTGTGTGGCGTCATTTCGCGTCCTTACAGCTCCTCTTTATAGATACTCACTGCACTCTTTACCATCTTTCACTGGATTTCACTCGTGCTCAGTACCATTATATAGCTCTCATCTACAGATTTTTGAGCAGTCCATGTTTGATGTCTCTTCAGTACAGCAACTGCTGTTCACATGAGCAGATGACAGCTCTCTATCGAGAAAGCAAGTCATGAGGCAAACCGCTCAAGCCATTGATAAAGCTGCCATGTCATTGCGCGGGCACTTCTATTAAACAACGCGTTCGTTGCGTGGAAACGTCGCTGTTATTTTCTTTAAGATGAGATAGCCTACTGAAGTTTTACGGAAATGGGTCATACCCGTCCTGAGCAGTTGAAGTAAAACCTCACTTATTCAAGGGTGCGCATTTATTACATGGAAAGAGCAAACGCATAATAGGTGTCAAAAATGTATACGCTTCCGATGAATCATGAATGATGAATGACACTTAACTTAATGTCATTAAACTGAATGTACGAAGAAAACTGCTGAAATAAGTTCAATATTAATTACACTGAAATAAGAGCGTGTGGTTTATCCATCAATCAGATGCGCATTAAAGTTGCATTTGTCGTTACTATAGCACAAGTAGACACCCGGCGTGCTTTCTATCAGAATTATAAGGAAAATGTTCACTATAAAGAGAACAAAGAGTATTCCATTAGGAAAAGTTAGTTAAGATTTAGTTGGGAAAGTTCATGGTATTTTTAGTCTCACAAAGAAAGGATGTTTAATGTACCAGGAACACTTTAAGGTTGTTTATCCATTAACACTATCCTACAAAATAGTTAGCATGATGAACTAACAATACTTTTAAAGCCTTTTTAAATCTTGGCTTACATTTCTACAGATGTTAATTTATAGTCTTTGGAAATATTTTTTATAATAATAGATTCATTAAAAACTAGCATGAACTAACATTAACAATAGACAAAATGTTGTTGTTTTTTTTGTTGTTTTTTCACTCTCTGACCCCCTAAGACCGCTGTGTAATTCACACCCCGAGACCCATTGGGGGAAGCATTTAAATAATCCTATGAATGCATATAAAAAAAGAAGAATCGAATCAAATTAATTTAAATCACATCGCATTTTAATGTGAATCACATTGAATTGAATCTTTCTGAATTTGCAAAAATCGTTCTTGAATCGGATCGAAAACCTATGAATCGTGAATCGAATCGATTCGCTGCCTACCCAAAGATTCACAGCCCTACTCATAACCCTTCGCTGCTCCCCTGTCAAGGGTAGTGAGGGGGGAAGAGGTACTTAGGCGGTTTCTGGCAGAGAAAGGTGCCGTCCATGCCCTCGTAAGCTCCTCATTCACTTCAGGGAAGAATGGTACTGGGGCGGCGGGATGAGAACCAGCCCGGCCTGCCCCGAGAAACCAATCATCCAACCGAGACGGTTCGGAGCCCAGCTCACTCTCCGATGCTGCGATGGACATCCTGTCCTCTGGAGGAGCCCTGAACGAAACGGCTGGTCGGTCCACTAGAGAGGGACCAGCGCGCTCATTGGGGAACTCCACTGGCTGCCTTGCGAAAGAGGAGTGAGGGATCCATAGGTCTTTGCTGGGCGGATTACCCCTCACTGTGATCCTCAGATCACCCTGCCCACACGGCACTTTAGCCGCTTTCTGGGAAGTTGGCCCAGAAGAAGCACTAGAGCGGGGCATGGGAGTGGAGACTCCACCTTTGCGAACGAAGGCGAGTCTCGATCTCAACACCGAGATGGTCATATTCCCGCAGTGAGAACATGATTCATCCACAAGAGCTGCTTCAGCGTGTGGTAAGCCTAAACACGTGATGCAGCTATTGTGACCGTCAGAGGGGGACAGAGCCCTACCGCACCCAGAAACGCATGGATGGAATGGCATCTTGAGAAAGACGCAAACTCATTCTTGTTGCTCTTTCAGGAATTGGGACTTCAGATGAGTTATGTCAGTGGTTCTCAACTCCAGTCCTTGGTGCTCGGGACCCGCTGTTCTGCACATTTTGTATGTCTCTCTTATCTGACACACTCAGTTCAGATCATAGAGTCTCTCCTAACGAGCTGATGATCTGAATTAGGTGTGTTAAATAAGGAGACATACAAAATGTGCAGAGTAGTGGGTCCCGAGGACTGGAGTTGAGAACAACTGAGTTATGTTGGTTAGGTTAAGTTGAGCTGTATTGAATTCAGTTAAGTGAAACTGGGTTGAGATCTTGATTTGAGTTAATTTCAATTGAATTTTACTGTGTCAGGTTGAGTTGAATTGAGTGAAGTGTGTTGGTTTGATATGAACAGAAAGTTTATGACTTTTGGTATGTTGGGGTGAATAGAGTTTATGAGATAGACAATTATATTTAAAGCTGAATTGTATTCGGTTGAATTTATTTGCTGACCTGTGTTATTTTTCATGCTTTTATTTTATGCAGATAATAATCACACTAAATTGAAGAGATCTTTTAAAAAAATAAAAAATGCCCAGGTAACATAAAGAAAGAAATAGTAGTACTTATTTTAAAAAAATTTAACTAGTAGTAACGGTTATTTAATTCATAAAGATAAATTAAATACTTTAATTTTACGATAACACATGACATTAAAACATGTTTAAGCCTTTGGATCTGAATATGTTTGTATTATTCTTCTGGAATATACACTCCTGTTAAATAGTTTGGTGTCAATAAGATTTTAAAGATGTTTTTATCACCACGACTGCATTTATTAGATCAAAAATACAGTAAAAACAATAATATTGTGAAATATTATTACAATTTAAAATAAGTGTTTTCTATGTGAATATTATAGTAAAATGTAATTTATTCCTGTGATCAAAGCTGAATTTTTTTGCATTTTTACTCCAGTCAGTGTCACGTGATCCTTCAGAAATCATTCTAATATGCTGATTTGCTGCTCAAGAAACAATTCTTATTATTATCAATGTTGAAAACAGTTGTGCTAATTAATACTTTTGTGGAAACCATGATCAATTTCAGGATTCTTTGATGAATAGCAAGTTCATTTATTTGAAATAGAAATATTTAGAATTAATCTTTTGTAACAATGACTTAAATTTTTCATCATTCTAAAAGTAAAAGAATAGCAGAGTCCACACCGCAACTATAAAAATAGTGGCACAGAGGAATATCATTGGAATCACTTTCATAACGATTTTCTTTTCCAGCTGATGGACCATTAAAACATTGACAGATAATTGTGAGCATTTAAAGTGGCAGACGAAAAAACTGCAGATCACACACACGTTATGCATCAGGGAACGATCAGAGTCTTATATAAACTCTAAGAAATATCCATCTTTCTCTCTCTAAATGAATATACGTCTATTCCCAGATTGTCAGCTGTCCAATAATCTCTGACCTTTCAGACGCCAGCAATTCAATTACTCGCCAAACGAATGGTTCGCACATTGATGGCATGATGAACTTTACGGTGGCTTATTTCCTCATTCCTTCCACTGACTGATTCCTGAGATTAAACTGATAGGATGAGCAAAGGGGAAACCGATTTCACAAGCCTCACATTTGTGTGCTTTTGTTTTTCAGCTCCTGAGTCCTTAGGATCTTCACCAGGACTTTCAGAGGTAAAGCAGTCTCTTCTATGCATGTGTGTATGTGTAAGCGTGTTCTACTACGGGCTGATCTGCTGACAGTGTGCAGGTGTAGCACTTCAGCAGCAAAACCTTCTTACACACACACACACTCACACACACACACACACACACACACACACACACACACACACACACACGTGTTGTCTAGTTTGCCGATTGTGAAATCATTGTGCTGAGCTTTTGTTCTCTCTAAATCTTGACCATCCAATCAGAACCGTCACTGAGCTGTGACTGACAGTGATAAATACCCACCCACTCCCATCAGCTCTGTTAGCACGAGCAGAGAATGCTGGAAGCATCCTGACAAATATGCTGGCACTTCATTAATACAAACTCTGAGGAAACAAACAAAGACAAACTGAACTGTTTTATACACCTACAGCACGATCCATTAACTCAGAGAAAAATCAGTTCATTCTTCACACAGCTTACAGTGTGTGTGTGTGTGTATGTACTTGGTATTCCCTGCGTTATGGGGAGCAAATGTGCCCTCAAAGATAGTAGTACCAGTCAAGTTGTACCTATTGGGGACATTGTGTGGTCCCCTTCACGGAAACAGCGTATAAATCAAAGTGTTTTAAAAATTAAAAAATGCAGAAAGGTTTCTGTGATGGGTAGGTTTAGCGGTAGGGTAGGGTTGGTGTAGGGGGTATACAGTTTGTACATTATAAAAATCATTACGTCTATGGGAAGTCCCCATAAAACATGGAAAATTGTGTGTGTGTGTGTGTGTGTGTGTGTGTGTGTGTGTGTGTGTGTGTGTGTGTGTGTGTGTGTGTGTGTGTGTGTGTGTGTGTGTGTGTGTGTGTGTGTGTGTGTGTGTGTGTGTGTGTGTGTGTGTGTGTGTGTGTTTTGGGGAATCCAGGCATAATTAGTAGATTTGCTAGTACATCAGCTCATGTTAGAGACACACATGGGTTGTACTCCATATAAGCTCACAGTGCGCTTCATGTTTCCGTCAAGCACATGACGAAACACCATCACAAGCTGCTCAGAAATTTGGCGTATGAACAGAGGTCGCAGGGTGTAATTGTTTTATCAAAACAACTGGTGTAGTTACTGCATCTACTGCAATGACTTCTTAAAGGGATAGTTCACCCAAAAATGAAAATTATCCCATGATATACTCACCCTCAAGCCGACTAACACAAACAGAGATATATCCAAATCTCCTTTAAAATGGGAGTGAATGGGGGCGAGATTTTGAAGTCCAAAAAAATTCACCGATCCATCATTAAAGTAATCCATACGTCTCCAGGGTAAAGGCCTTCTGAAGCGAAGCGATGCATTTGTGTAAGAAAAAAATCCATATTTAAAACTATTTTAGCTATGATATCTTGCGTCCGGCAGACGACTGTACACACAATGCGCAAGTCAACTTGCGCCATAAGAATAACCCCTGACGCAATGTATGACGTAGAATGTAGGAGTATCGTAAGCTTAAACACCTCTCATGGTTTAAACAAATAGGGCTGTGCAACAAACTCAAGCTCCTCCGACATTTCTCTTTAAAAATTCTGGTTTTATACTTCTAATTCGTGACCGGTGTTTTGTTTTGTTTTGCTCTTTACTCTGCGCTTCCGCGTTCGTCATTGGGTCATGCGTTGAGTCAGGGGTTACTCTTCCGCCGCAAATTGCTGCGTACGGCATCTGCCTGAAGCAAGTTATTATATAATTTAAGTTTTAAATATGGATGTTTTTCTTAAAAAAATCCATAGCTTCGCTTCAAAAGGCCTCCATTAACCCCCTGGAGCCGTATGGACTGTTTTTTTTATGATTAATTGATACATTTTGGGGGGATTCAAAATCTCCCCTATTCATTACCATTGTAAAGCTTGGAAGAGCCAGGATATTTGTCTCAGATTCAGCGCTACATTCATGTCATTATGATTCAGATAAGGTAATTTGCCTTTTGGACACTCACTGATTTTGATTTTGTCTGTGTTTGCAAAGCAGGAATCGAGTGATTGTATGGGGTGTTGTGTGTTTGGGTCTGTGAGTTCAGCTTCTCCCTCAATAGGCCCAATTTATGGTTTAATTACTGGGATTCACCCAGCCGGAGTTCACACACACATACACACACACACACACACACACACACACACACACAGACACACACACACACACACACACACACACACACACACACACACACACACACACACACACACACACACACACACACACACACACACACACACACACACACACACACTGGTTGTTGCTGTATTAATGAATTATAATGTGGTCTAGGCATTCTTCCTGTTGGAGTGAGATGAGGTGTTTAATACCTGCCAGGCGGATTTTATTAATGAGGCTTTAATCTGACCAGCACGTTTGTGATGCTGAGCTCATAAATATCATTGACAGCCGTGATTAGACCTCATCAATACAGCCCATAACTCTCAGAGCAATTAACAGTGTGTGTGTGTGTGTGTGTGTGTGTGTGTGTGTGTGTGTGTGTGTGTGTGTGTGTGTGTGTGTGTGTGTGTGTGTGTGTGTGTGTGTGTGTGTGTGTGTGTGTGTGTGTGTGTGTGTGCGTGTGGTTGCTTTCTATTTTGCTGCATGGTGTATTCATTTACATTTACATTTATGAATTTGTTAGATGCTTTTATAAAAGCGACTTACATTGCAATCACTACTATGCTCTCTCTCTCTCTCTCTCTCTCTCTCTCTCTCTATATATATATATATATATATATACATACATATATAAACATTTGTTTATTTATTTTTGTTGCTGTGCACTTACAATGGGATCTAGGTAGACCGCTCACTAGGGTTTGGAACAAATTCTTTGCAAAAGCAGAGATGGTCATCTGAGATGTGCACCGCATCAAACACTGTGAAACTGATAAAAGTATGGAGGGTAAATTTTATATATATTTATAAAATATATTTCTCTTTCTTTCGGTGCGCGAGAAGAGACAGATTGACGTAGCAGCTCTTTCAAGAACTCTCAACGGTAAAATAGCGGATGAGACACAATACAGAGAAAGACAGCAGATGAAAGAGTGGGTTGACAAAAATAACTGGATGTGTTGGGGGGGGGGGGCAATTCATTATCACTAGTAGCCGCAGATCAGTTTTGATGGAACGTTCCGTAAAATTTCCTCATCTTTAGAGTTCATGGATCAAATTCACTTCACTCAAACACACACATGCATTATCACTCCAGTCACATTCATCTGCACAGACCTAGGTCAAAGTAGCTGACAGAAAAACCCCTGTAAAAAAATACACTTTAGAATACTTTTAATAACATCACTTATTATGAAAAAAATATACTCTAAAATATACATACTTAAGTGCAAACTGAATTTCATGGACAATTATTTACATTTATTTAGCTGAACTTTAGGGAGCTTTTTAGACTTAATTAGAACATACTGTATATAGTTGTAGACATGATATAGAATTATGCAGTTGAACAATCTTTGATTATAAGTCCGTCATGCATTGTTTTGGGATGATCTTATGTATTTTGTAAAGTCTCAGTCTCTGTGGTTTTAAGAGATTTCAGCGCTTTGTTTCAGAGCTCAGGTCAAACTGAGGTCTTTGAGAAGTTGAAGGTCTGTTTTGAATCTATGTTGCGGGATCAAGCAATCTCTGCCATTATCTTGGTGGGGCTGCGTGTTGATTTGGGGTTTCTGTGGAATTCTGTTTGAATGAATCATCTCTGTTCGATCTGCTCAATTCCTGCACCTTTTATTTCAATAATAGTATATTATCTGCAAGTACAGATTTTTATTTACTTTTAAGAATTGAAGTACACTACAAGAGCACATTCAATGCAATTAAGTGCACCCCTTTTTAACAAGGCTTTGAATTGAATACATTTGAATTGATGAGTCAAAGGTAGACATGATGTTAGAGCTGAGGTAAATATCTCAATTCCCTCTGGTTTTAGAAACTGTTTATTGTTAAGAATCGGCTCATCTGTTTGTTGTACTGTAGCTTCATTGTTGAATTTCTCTGTTATACTGATGTCCAGAGTATATCCGGCACTCACACAACCAGCTCCTTCCCCAGCATTCGAATACATTTCACAATCTTTCTGTCATCTTTGGGTTTCGATCATGTATCATTGTGGGTCTGAAAGCTGACAGTGGTGGGCTGACTAGTGCTGGGAGACTGTCACTCTTTCCCATTTCTTTCTTTACGAAGAAAAGTGACTGTCTCTCGTTATGCATGGTGATCCCGTCTCCTCAACCACTGCTGCTATCACTGTAGCAACTGTCAATCAATCGCATCTACAGCTGGAAAGAGCAAGATACAATAATGACAAAAAACAGATATATTTTCTGCAGTATAGTTGCTCTAGATATTTAAGCTCAGATAAGTGTTTTACTTTAATGAGTTCTTTCACATAGAAACAAGAGCACAGCCATCTTTAGAATTTTGCCTTTGAACTTCCGTTTTTTGCAGTAGCTCTGTATATTTCTGTGGCATTGCTGTCGAACAGTAATTAGCTGGTGAAGAGGCTTTACTTATTGTAGAGTTAGCAATGTGAGTATGTGTCAAATGTCAGTAGACCGGGACGATTTTATAATGAGCGGTTCATTCATAAATTCGTAAGATCTTATCTTCATGCTGTGGAAATACAAACCGGAAGATAGAACACAACGAGCGCAGCGCTAAAAAGAGGAGAGGCTACATAAGGTCTATATGGCATCACTAAAAATCCTCAACAATCCTAATCACCTGAAGCTTTCCCACTATTTTCAAATCTGTTTAAGAATAGATGATGTAACACATCAAATCATTTTACTTTTATCAACATTATGATTAGCCTATTTTGTTTTGCTGCAAATTTATTTGATTCTTGGTAAAAAAAAAATTGTCAAATTAGACAAATGTCAAAATGGACAGGTTGAGTGACTCATGAACTCGTCCTCAAAAAACAGGAAAAAATGATTTTGTATGATAAACAGTTTTGGTACAGTGTTGGGTTACCACTTGTCCAATGTAAAATGGAGGCCCAGAAGCAAAACTAGATTACAATCGAACAACCTTTTTTTCCCAGTTAGTCGCATTTAACATCACTAATATTTTGTAAATGTCATTAGCATTAGCATCCAGAAATGGCTAATTAGCATTAGTGTAGCAGAGACCGTTTATTTCTTAGCTATGCTGTCGCACATGTCTATTAATATTCTCTTTCATTAGATTAAATCTTCAGAATGATTTGCGTTTGGTTCAGCTGATTAATCTTCATGATTTAAACCAAAATGCTTCTCAGAAGACTTAATTGTAAAGCTGCATGAATACAAGTCACTGTGGAGAATTATTGTCAACATATTTGTTATCGTCAAACATTTATTGTCCGTAAAAAATAGCAATTGTTTTCTGAATCCATCAGTGACA
Organism: Siphateles boraxobius; assembly: GCF_051911475.1. Taxonomy (NCBI): domain Eukaryota; kingdom Metazoa; phylum Chordata; class Actinopteri; order Cypriniformes; family Leuciscidae; genus Siphateles; species Siphateles boraxobius. The sequence goes on from NW_027508734.1 coordinate 51,078,184, forward strand.
GTCTTTAAATGAGACATTTGCTTAAGCTGATTTATATCAGATTTTGCAGTATTGTTGACTCTCTGTTTCTATAAAAAAAAATGTATCTTACATGTAATTACAAAATGCAAAATAGTTTGGTGTTTTTTTAAACTTTGGGCAGTTTTGTGATTACTTTTATTTAAACTACCAAAATAGATTCAGGGCTCAACATAAAAAAAAATCTCCACTGGCACAGTAGATCAGAGTTTTGCTGGCCCCTTCTATATTTTTTTACTGGCCCTGAAAGAAATATAAGGAAAAGCACTTTTCCATTAAACTGTATTTATTGTATACTTTAGGATTAATTTTTCTTGTCCCCTCACAATGACAGTAAACTAATTATTACATGAGTGATGATTAAAGTTACATAGGCCTATTTTCACTTCAAAATGGCGAAATTAGACAAAAGTATATTAGTTTGCCTGATTATTTTTGTCATTCGTTTAACATTTATCACTTAAAAAATCTGTCAATGAAGAAAAAATGAAGAACGTGCTGAATCTGATTCTATAACAAGACTGAAGCGAACACGAATTATGCATTTTGCATAACGGCTCGGTCGGCTTTTGTTGGACATTTCCGGCAAACGAAAGAGTACATGCCCTCATCGCCTTTCTCCACCCAGGTGTACTGTGTTTTCCATGACACTAGGAATTAGAGCTGGGCGATATGGCCAAAAAAAGATCATATCTCGGGTATTTTTTGGTTAATTGACGATATACGATATATACTGTATATTCGGTAGCCTACTTTCTACGTTTCTATTTGGATAAAGAACATCTGTATTTATTAAAATATATATATACTGTATATATATTTCACATCCTGCTCAATGATATCCAAACAATGTAGATATTGAGGGATAAACAAATATAGGGAATGTAATTTAGGCTATGCAATATATTATGTGCAAAAAGGTGGTTAAAATCACATTAAATTTTAACATTGTAACATTACAATCTAAAAACAAAAATATTGCTTTTGTTTTTAAAATGACTAAAGGATAAACTAAAAATGAAAATAAAAACAAACGCACAAACTAATTAGGCCTATATTAGTTTGCATTTGATTACCCCATTATAATGGTCACTTTCATAAAAACATACTTGTAGATTTAAAATTCCACATATGGCACATGTATTGTCTCCAAGAACAAATATTTTAGCAATATGTTTATTTTAGTCAGAATTATTGCGCTACTATTCTATATTGTGCTCGTCTGTTTGGCGCGCATGCGTGCGGCGGCGCTCATTAACGGAAGCTTGAATATTAGCGGAGATTCACTTGCAGAAGCTCGTCCTCTCAAAATATTGTACAAAATATACCGCTCAGCCCTACTAGGAATGTCCTCTTTCTTGCATCAGCCTTGTAGTTCGTTGACATTTTAACACGTTATAAATAACCTGAAGTAACATTGGCCGTTTCTCAATATGCGTTCTTGTCTGTACTTGTGTTCTTGTTGACTTGTGATACGTCATCAGTCGCTGCCCAAGTACTGTCTCAATACACAAGTTTGCATTTTGGCAAGAACGGTTAAAAATCCCGGAAGTGTTCTTGACACGCCCATTTTACCGAGGATGCATCGGTTGGTAACTTGTGGCCAGTCATGCTAAAAACCTGGCTGTTATCATCAATAATTCTTGTTATGTTTGGGTACTGAAGACGGCGCTGTGCGGGGGTATAGCGCAACACCAGCAAGAACACATCGCCTCAAACTGTCAGCAGCGTTCTGTGTGCTCATCACCTTGTAAGTTAATTCTTCCAAGAACAACTAGCAAGAGCGTTCTACCCAAGAACACAAGTCCGTTCTTGGCATTCTTGGTTTTGAGAAACGGCCATTGACACTCTTCGCGCCACCGTGTATGACGTTTGCTGTTTGTTTTGCTGATGGCCAGTCACTGGCCCACGCGGGCCAGTGACTGGCCAATCAACTAGCCCGACATACTCTTTTACTGGCCCCGGGCCATCGGGCCATTGCTTATGTCGTGCCCTGTAGATTTTTAAATTGTTAAATGGTCTGTCCTGAAAACTTTTAACTCAGCTTTAAGTAGCCTAAACATTGCTACTTTGTGTATAGATGTAATTGTTTTATAAATGACCCTAAATCAGACCTTCAAAATTTTGAAAATGATGTAATACCTAATTGTTTTTGACACAGATTATGATTGACCCACTGCTGTTATATGAATTGTTTAAAGAAAAGAGCTAGCATTTGGAAAATACAGTTGTTGAACATTACTTTTTTGTCACGGACTCTGTCACCTCAGCACCACATCTTCCAGCTCCACCCACTCGTTCCCAATCACCCGAATTCTAATCATCTGAACCTGCAACGCTAATCACCGCACCCTATATTAGCTCTCACTCTGTCTCATATCATTGTCTGATCTCGTTGACCACTACCTTTAAATTTATCTGTTGATTATCCCGTCTTCCAGTCATCTTTTGTCTTCAAATTTCTCAGTGGCACCGGCCAGAACCTGTAAAAGGAACGGGCAATTATTATTCAAGTGACGTTTTCTACTATTCTCTGAACTGCGTCACACATGTTAATATCGCCTGTGCACCGCTCTTTCTGCAAAAAAATACATTACTGTGTTGGAAGTTACCTCTGTGTGTCCTCTGTTGGTAACACTTTTTTTGTTATTCTTATCAGTGGTTTGAGTGTTTTTAGAACATTATAATAACTGACAAATTAGACTTTTTCTCACTTCTGAAATAAAAAGGAAAACAAAAGTTAAGTGTTCTATTATGATTAATCATGATTTCAAGATGTTAATAAATAATTGTCATCAGGTTTCATGGTAGAAACCGAAGTCAAAAAGTCAACAAATATTAGTGTACTTGTTTACCAGTAAGACAACAGTGTCACGAACGGTGGAGAAGAGATTCCAAAAGGCTTAAAGCGGGTAATACAGTCTTTAATGGAAACAAGGCAAAGCCGCCAAGGCCGTTTAACAAAGGAAAGTTCACAAAATATTCTTGGTAGGCAGAGTGATGCTCAAGCAGCAGGTCCAGAAGGCACGTGTGAGATTAGAACAGGACTGCTGGTGGGGCGTCGAGCCCTCTGACCCTCCACCGCACGACACTGGACACAGCACAAATCAGGTAACGTACTGCACAAAATAATTAACAGCACCGGACAGGACAAGACAGGACAGGACTAATCATCTGTAGATGAAACACAAGCGTTTAGCAACATACGTGACGGGTAATAACAATCCGACAGGGAAGAGGTGAGAGAGATAGCTAGAAATAGAGCGACTAATGACAAGAGATTGAGAGCAGGTGAGAGGATGAGAGAACAAGGAACAGCTGAAAGAGATGAGTGAGTAATAATGGGTGTGTGTGCATGTGCGTGTAACCAGCAGATGGAGACAGAGTAAGAAAAGAAGAGAGAAAGAACCAGGATCATGACAGTCGAAGGACGCGACGAAGATTGGATGGCAACCTGAGTTCAACAGAGACAGGACTAAGAACCCTAACGACGCGGTAAGGTCCGATAAATTTGGGAGCCAGTTTTCGTGAAGAGAACTGGAGCGGGAGATTAAGAGTGGAAAGCCACACCCTCTGACCGCGGACATAGCGGGGACTCTTGACACGGCGTTTGTTAGCAGCTCGGCGAGTGATAGAGTGGGATTTACAAAGGGCAGATCTAACCGCTCTCCAAGTTCGTTTGCAGCGTTGGATAAAAGTATTGACTGACGGAACGTTAGACTCGGGATTTGAGGAGGGAAAAAGGGGAGGCTGGTAACCCAGACAGCATTGAAACGGCGACAGCCCGGTGGCAGATGAGGGGCGGAATTATGAGCGTATTTTGCCCACGGGAGTTGCTCGGACCACGAAGCGGAGTTGCGGAAGACAAGACTGCGTAAAATGCGTCCAATGGTCTGATTTGCGCGTTCAGCTTGTCCATTGGTTTGAGGGTGGAACCCGGAGGAGAGGCTGACAGAGGCTCCGATGAGGCGACAAAACTCCTTCCAAAACTGGGAGGAGAATTGTGGACCTCTATCCAACACGACGTTCTCGGGGAGACCATGGATCTTAAAAATGTGATCGACGACAATCTGAGCGGTCTCTCTGGCGGAGGGCAATTTAGGAATCGGGACAAAACGAGCAGTCTTAGAGAAGCGATCGATACAGTGAGCAGTGAGGATAACTGTATTTCCTCCGGACAGAGGAAGCCCTGTAATAAAGTCGAGTGCAATCTGTGCCCAAGGGCGCGACGGAATAGGTAAGGGTCTGAGGAGACCTGCAGGCGGTCTGTTGCTGACCTTGGTTTTAGCGCAGACCGAGCAGGACGCAATAAAGCGACGAATATCTCGTTCCCGAGTGGGCCACCAGAACCTCTGTGAAACAGAGGCAATTGTACCCCTAACTCCCGGATGCGCAAACAGCTTCGAGGAGTGACCCCACTGGAGGACGGCGCGACGAGCGGAAGGGGGAACACATAGTAACGCCCTAGGGCAGAGACGAGGCGTGATAGAATGGGAGAGCGCGCGTTTAACAATACGTTCAATTCCCCAGACCGCCGCACCCACCACCAATCCTTGAGGAAGAATCCCCTCACCAGTGGGTTTGGACTCGGGGGAGGCAAACTGGCGAGAGAGAGCGTCAGGTTTTTGATTCTTGGAGCCGGGGCGGTAGGAGATTATGAAATCAAAACGTGCAAAGAAAAGTGACCAGCGAGCCTGACGAGCATTAAGTCTCTTAGCCGTACGGATATACTCAAGATTACGATGGTCAGTCCAGACAACGAATGGAACTGAAGACCCCTCCAGCCAGTGACGCCACTCTCCTAACGCAAGACGAATGGCCAAAAGTTCGTGGTTACACACGCCGTAATTGCGCTCGGATGGAGACAGGCGGTGAGAAAAGAAAGCGCAGGGGTGGATTCTCTCGTCAGCGGGTGATCACTGGGAGAGAATAGCCCCCACTCCCACCTCCGAGGCGTCAACCTCCACAATAAACTGTCTGGAAACGTCGGGAGAGATGAGAATGGGAGCGGACGAGAATAAGGATTTAAGGCGATCAAAGGCCGCCTGCGCAGCGTCACTCCAAAAAAAAACGGGTCTTGGTAGAGGTAAGTGCGGTAAGAGGAGCTACCACCTGACTGAAGTTCAGTATAAACCGTCGATAAAAATTGGCGAAACCCAAGAAGCGCTGGAGCGAAGTCCGGGAGTCAGGTATTGGCCAATCAGTGATAGCGCGGACCTTGGTAGGATCCATACTAGTACCCTGGGCTGAAATGACCGAGCCAAGAAAGGTTACGGATTGGGCGTGGAACGTGCATTTCTCGGCTTTAACGAACAATTTATCTTCCAAAAGTCGTTGAAGGACCTGACGAACGTGTTGCTTATGAACTTTGAGAGACGGGGAAAAAATTAAAATATCGTCGAGATAAACGAAAACAAAAATGTTAAGCATGTCTCTGAGAACGTCGTTGACGAGGGCTTGAAAGACGGCAGGAGCGTTGACCAGACCGAAAGGTAAAACCCGGTATTCAAAGTGACCGAGGGGAGTATTGAAGGCGGTTTTCCACTCGTCTCCTTCCTTAATGCAAACAAGGTGATAGGCATTGCGAAGGTCCCGGAAGAAGCTCTATGCTACAATCATAGGGGCGGTGCGGAGGAAGAGAAGCAACCCGGGAACGACTGAAGACCGCTCGCAAATCGAAGTACTCCTCGGGGACTCCTGACAAATCACCCGGTTCCTCCTGGAAAACAGAAACAGAGGACACGGGAGGAACAGCAGACATCAAACACTTAACATGACAAGAGAGATTCCATGAGAGAATGGAGTTTAGGGGCCAGTTAATCTGGGGGTTATGTTCAACAAGCCAAGGATGGCCCAAAACAACAGGGATATTAGGGGAGTGAAAAACTAAAAAAGAAATAGTCTCACGGTGGTTACCGGAAACGGTGAGACTCAAAGGGGCAGTAGCACGGTGAACCCTGGCAAGAACCCGTCTATCCAAGGCAAAGACAGTGGTGGGGTCCTGAAGATCAACGAGAGGAATACCGTGCTCGAGGGCCCAGGTCTCATCCACAAAGTTCCCCTCGGAACCAGAGTCAATCAAGGCTCGGCAGGAGGCGGAAGAGTTGAACCAGTGGAGGTGAACCGGAAAAGTAGTCCGAGAAGGCAGCGGAGGGTGCAGAGAGGAAGCGCTCACCAGTAACCCTCTCTCTACTGGTGAGCGTTGGCTTTTAACTGACAGGTGGTAACGAAGTGACTGTCAGAACCACAGTAGAGACATAGCCGATTGACGATGCGGCGCTGGCTGTATTACCTGCTCTGGGGCGTCTGAACATCTTGAGGAGTCCATACGGAAATAATGGAACTGCTTGGTGAGGTCAGCCATCTGGGAAGCCAGTGTCTCCACAGCCTGACGAGCAGCGGAGAGTTCCTCTTCGTGCTTACCCAGCGTCGCTCCCTGGATCTCCACAGCAGCTTGGATAGGATGCTCCTCCGTTGGGTCCATGCTGGTCGGATTATTCTGTCACGAACGGTGGAGAAGAGATTCCAAAAGGCTTAAAGCAGGTAATCGGGTCTTTAATGGAAACAAGGCAAAGCCGCCAAGGCCGTTTAACAAAGGAAAGTTCACAAAATATTCTTGGTAGGCAGAGTGATGCTCAAGCGGCAGGTCCAGAAGGCTCGTGTGAGATTAGAACAGGACTGCTGGTGGGGCGTCGAGCCCTCTGACTCTCCACGGCACGACACTGGACACAGCACAAATTAGGTAACGTACTGCACAAAATAATTAACAGCACCGGACAGGACAAGACAGGACAGGACTAATCATCCGTAGATGAAACATAAGCGTTTAGCAACATATGTGACGGGTAATAATAATCCGACAGGGAAGAGGTGAGAGAGATAGCTAGAAATAGAGAGACTAATGACAAGAGATTGAGAGCAGGTGAGGGGGTGAGAGAACAAGGAACAGCTGAAATAGATGAGTGAGTAATAACGGGTGTGTGTGCGTGTGCGTGTAACCAGCAGATGGAGACAGAGTAAGAAAAGAAGAGAGAAAGAACCAGGATCATGACAAACAGTGTCAGTAAATGCAATCAGTTGACATGCAATATAGGAGCGTTGTGTGTATCATGTATGTCCGCAGTTAGACATTTACCACAAAGCCAGAAATGCTCATAGATTAAGAAACACCCAAAGATACATTTTAACTCTTTTCCCGCCCTTGACGGACATTTCCTCCATTTGTGAGACAATGCTTCCCCACCATTGAAGGAAAATTCTGGCTTTCCGTGTTTTTACTTTTATACAGAGGCGCTATGAAACATCTTCTGAAAGAGTACTGAATCTCCTTATCAAAACACAGGCAAAAAAGAAGCAGAAACAAGCAATCTCATATGTAAGCAGATGCACATGTAAAATAATGAGATCATCAACATTAAACAGCATATAAATCAAAACTGCCTAATGTTACTGATGAAATGTCGATCCAGGATGAGGTACAGGACTTTGCAACCTTAACCCCTATTCGGACAGGATTAGTTTAACATGGAGAGGTGGGGGTAAAGTAATTATTACTAGAGCTTCTCACTAATTTTAGTCCAGTCCGAATCTGCCATCTCAGTAATCATTACAGACAAAGTCAGTAAAGATTACGGTGACATTTACCTTCAGTAAAAAGGTCCTAAAAATTACCTTAGGTAATACTAATCCCGTGCGAATAGACCCGCTGTAAATATGTACGTAAATATTCCGTCATTTCCTGTTTAAAAGTAGTTTTCAGTTTTTAAGTATGGAGGCATAAAGCATTCAGTTGCGGTCTAGGCAGTGGGACAAGTCTGTAGCATAACTCAAGTGTTTTCTGCATACCATTCAGATCAAAAAGAAAGTCGAAAGCACTTTTTAGAGGCACACAACTTCTTTTAATGCATAATGCAATCTGAATTTATTTAATACATCCGAACAGACCTAACTGTTTTATACAAAAAATAGGTTACATATATATGTGTTTGCGCACATGATATCAGGAAGCAATGTAATACACACATGACAACAGGAAGGTGACGGCAGTGCGTAAATCGAATTACCCCTCCCACTTCTTCTAGTTTTATTGAGATTTCTTATCCCTTGCGAATTGGCCATTATTATTACAGATGTCCTGTGGTAAAATTACATTACCCCACCTCTCCATGTTAAACTAGTCCGTCCGAATAGTGCTTTAGCAAAAGTTGATGGACTCGATCTACTCCATCTATGTTTTGATCATCGTTCTGAATCCGATCTGGATGTAGTCTTTGATAAAAATGCAATTTTCTCAGCTTTTTGCTCAAAACGGTGCTGTTTATATGACCCACATTCAAATGTTTATATATATATATATATATATATATATATATATATATATATATTAAGCTGGAATAAAATTAAGCTGAGATATTGCATGTTCCGATATTCATAAAACAAAATATTCTGGGGGAAATTAAAATTTTGTGGAAATGATCAAAATGCTCACGGTGGCTAGCAACTTTTTTAAACGCTGACGGGGAAAGAGTTAAACATGTATTAATTAATTCCTGTTTTATTAATTACATAAAATATCATGTCTTTGCTCTTGAATGCCAGTGTATCATGGCATGCTGCATCGTGGGAAAGGACATTTGATATCACGGTGCAGGATCAACGTGAGACTTCTGTCCATTAAGGTGTCAGTTTCTTGAAAAATCCATTGGCGGTGCTCACGCTTGTCGCCGAAGGCTTTTCCCCGACTGAGGCAACAAGCCAACCGTCACCAGCACCAACATGCCACTCATCCTGAGATGTGGATCCAGGTGGGGCTTAATCTGACAGTAATGTCTGCCATCATATTGATATCTAATTCCATATGAAGTCACGTTTTAAAAATGAAGTTTAGATATATAGAGTCTCAGCTTTCTGATCTCAAGTCAGATTTTCTTTTATAAGGTTGCACACTACTACCTGCGGACAAAGGCGTTTATGAAACATGCACAACCAGAGAAATTAATGACCCTTTGTGAGCACATCTGTGAGGCTTCATGACACCCTACAAACAGCTTGAAGCGGTGCGCTTGAAGAAATGGAAAATCAGTATTAAAGGTGCTGGAAGTGATGCTAGATGGGTCATGCCTTTAAGCCTTAAAAACATGCCTTATTGAGAATAGAGTGCATTAGTGCCGCCCTCTTTTTCAGCAGCGTTTCCGGGAGCCTATTACTTTTCCTCATAGGGATTATAAAAAAAAATGTTTTTTGAAGTGTTATAAGCAATGCACCAAGACAACCAGCTACAAGGTGAATCACAACATTACTAACTTTGATTTCATGCAAAAAATTATGAAAACCGGACAAGAAGACAAAGATATACAGTGCTTAGCATAAGTGAATATACCGATGCTAAAGTTGACTAAAAAGAGAAATAAAAAAATCATCTTTTGGAAACTGATCTTAATGCCTTAATTAAAAAAATGAGAAAATCCAACCTTTAAGGACACTAATTTTCTTTGTGAATGAATAATGTATCGTAAATAAATAAATGTTCTTCCTTAAAATACAGGGGGCATAAGTCAGTACACCCCTATGTTAAAATCCTATAGAGGCAGGCAGATTTTTAAAAGCCAGTTATTTCATGGATCCAGGATACTATGCATCCTGATAAAGTTCCCTTGGCCTTTGGAATTAAAATAGCCCCACATCATCACATACCCTTCACCATACCTAGAGATTGGCATGGGGTACTTTCTATAAGATCATCTCTCAATGCAAATCAAACCAGCTATTAGGCTAACTGACATAAAACCATGCCAATCTCTAGGTATGGTGAAGGGTATGTAATGATGTAGGGCTATTTTAAATATCCTGGATCCAATGTTCAAACTACAATCACCAAGTGACAACTGGAGATTCACTTGTTGTAAAATGCAAAAGATTTCAGACTTCAGAGTGGCTACAGAAGAAAAGTGACTGCAACCTGTCCCATTGGAAAACAATGATACATATTGTAAGGGCATTAAATGTAGTCAGACAATGGTGATGTTGTTAACATTAACAATTTGAGAACAAAGTGTAATTTGCATGGTTTGACGTGATATGATAAGCGATCGTTAGATTTAATCGGCATGATTTACTGCAATGCTTTTTTTCCCTCAGTCAGAGCAAAAGTGGATTTTACTCACTTGTTCAGATGACATTTTACGGTGAAAATTCTTATGTTGGTCATACTTCCAAAAAGTAGAATCTGTGATTCCGAATGACAATATCCACACAAGCACATTCTCCTCAGAACATTGGATTAATTTGCGCTGTGCCGTGCCTAGGCATAACCCACGTAAAGTTGATAATTTCGCGAATAACTGCAATTGCAGATTTCGAACAGAGATGGCGACAAAGAGGAAAAACTACGGACTACAGCTTTAATAAAAAAAAAGATTATATAAAATGGTTAAAAAGAATAGCAAATAATGATTAACATGCCCCCCCCCCCCCCCCCCCCACACACACACACATGTGTATATATAGGCTATATATAAATTTAAGTATTTTGAGAGCATTTTGAAACCGAATTGAATGTCATTTGTAGTGCTTCATGTCAGTGGGCGGAGCCAAAGAGCTATTTTGGCGCAATTTCAGACTCTCTAATTGGTGGAATTTTCTAAACAGAATCATGGATAATGTAATTTTTAATCACGAATTGTGCTGTTTTTTTTTTTTTTTTTACAAATAAATTGAAATAGTGCTCCAGATGGTTCCAACAAAAGAATATACCAGTGGTATTCAAATGGCCAAGGGAAATAATATCACCATTTTACCATTTATGCTGTAAAGTGAGCAGTGCGTCAAAACAATAGAGCGGTACATGCCAAAAGTGCATATTATTATAATATTTTTTTATCTAGAGCCAAATAAATTATAATAGCCTGATAAAACATCATATATATATATTCATATCCAGTTGGGAAAAATATTAAATTTTTTGGTAAATATTGGTAAAAATTCTTAGACATCACTGCATTGGCTCTAGGGGCCCAATATCCTCATCTTTGATGGCTATGTTGTGCATTTAGGATTTTTTTTCTTTTACAAAGTACTTCGGCTTCCCCGATGGAAGTGTATAACTGTTCCAAAAAAGTATTGACCAGACCTCCCCTCGGAAGGAAACATAGAGATCGGACCTCTTGGATACCCCTGGCATCGATTAACAACCCCATAGCTCAAAGCAGGTCTGTCTTTAATGTTTTAAAAGTTGTCATTTAAAGTCAATTTCCCTATGGAAAACATGAATGGAGTTTTTTCTTCCAGAACTGACTGTTGAGCTATTGTTTTATATTTTAGCAATGTTCTCTTAAGTTATTTGGGCTTTGTATGTGGATTCTGTGAAAAAGAGTCCTGCAACTTTGAATCTCTGTGATCTTGAGCTCTCTAGATATAACTTGGGTCCCACCTACAAACATAAATCTGTGGGAGTTTTATTGTCCAGCTGGTGAAAATGGCGCACATAATCACTTTAAGTAACAGCACGCCTCTCCTCAACGAGACACATGAATTCAGCTAAAAGCAATAATAATAATAGTGATTCCTGTCTTAGCAAACACCATTAATTAGTTCCCTTTATCAAAGAAACACAGTAATGTGATGCGTTCCTCTGCGCTGATGGTGAGTAACAAGAGACTTGTCTTGGTGCCAGTGTGTCTGGGTCATAAATCATAATACCTGTTTTAACTGATCCACATTCAGCCGTTGAATCGTGGCTTAAAGCAGGGGTGTGTGATATTGACAAAAACATTAAATCTCTATAATTTCTGGGGAAATCTGGGATTTCTTGTTTTTGTTTTGTTGCCGGTATCTTGACTGGTTTAGGCCTGCCGTAGACAGCTGACTCCTCAAGCTTTTCATATTCTTTTTATTCTGTGAGGTGGTCAGTTCATAGCAGTGACAGATATTTGCCACTTTCAAATGATATTTACCTTTATTAGGAAATTATTAGATGTATGCATCATCTTTGTCAATTTCTTCCAGTTGATCAATAAATTAAATTAGGACACTACTAATCAAATTAAATCAGTATCAACAAAATCGATTTTTGCAATGCAAACGCTGCACAAAATCAGCGTTTAGATGTATTTACACTGAAGTTATAATTGTATACATAATGCAATACGATTAATGTTTTCAAATAATATTTTGAATATTGAATATTAAATAAATTAATGCTTTATTAGAAACTAAATCCATGAGTAGGTCACTGTTTTAATAAGTTATTAAGTTGTATTAAATTCTAACAATTTGTTGAAACGGCTGATTCATTCAGGAACGAAGCAAGTGACAGTCTTTATGAATAGATCATTGAATCACTGTCTGAGAAAAAACAGGAACGAAACACCACAGTGTGTCACTTGGAGACGCACAACATTCTGTTGCGGCTTCGTTTGGAACTATTTCTGTTTAGTGCAAAAACGGACACTATTGACAAAATTGTGTCTAAAACGTTACTCACAATAGTAACTTCTTGTTTATTGAACTGTTTATTGAACTATAAAGTCAGTATCACATTTGCAATCATGTTGATATTCAGGAAAAAAGCACACCTGGGGCCTGTTTCAGAAAGGAGGTTAAGTGAAAACTCTGAGTATTTTATCCCTGAAATGAGACAAACTCTGGGTTTTCCATTTCAGAATGGCAGGTATGGCAAACCCGAGAAAGCAGAGTAAGTCAAGCCTGTTTCTGAAAGAGAAGTCATTTATACTCAGAGTCAGTTACCATGGTAACTTACTCTGTGAACCTAACCTGGTCGGGAGCAGGTTTTCTTCGGTAAACCCAGAGTTTTTCTTCAGTTAATGCATCTTGATTAGATAATCTTTAGATATTTTGACTGGAAACAACAAGACAAAAATGCTAAGTAAGAAAATCATTTTTTTGCAGTGCAGTACATTCATTCATTGCACATTTTTCTATATAACATTGGAGAGAGCACATTAGTAAAGCTGCTGTATCAGAGCGGGAAGGAAAATGTGCCCCGCTCTCTCGCGCTCTTTCTGAGAGTTTTTGTGTTGTTGGACACAAACCCTTGAGATCCATCAAGGAGGAGATTCACAGGATTTCAGGACAGTGCCGAAGAAATCAGTTCAAATGAGGCAAATCTGATAAATGACGTTCACTTGATAACATTGCTGTGACCTCTGAAAGTAACCTAATATTTAGAATTTCCTTTAGGATTTCCAATGTGGTGGGATGCATTGATGACATGCATTTCCTGTTGGATTTTAATATTCTTCCAATATTGTGTATCTCCTCTTCATCTATCAGTGATGGTGCAGGTCCAGCCTATGCCTTCTTGCTGTTGGCCCAGTAGAAGTCAAATGTTAATTTCATTAGCCTAAATAAAAAAATGTAACAGGTTGGATTAGAGAATATTTAATTATGTGAAAAGAGCATTATACTATGTGGAAACAGCTGCTGCATATTGAAATAGACACTGAATTCTATTTATTTAATATGTCATATGTTTGTGAGGTCATGTAGCCTACAGCCATGAACCTTTTATGCTTAAAGATTTAACTGAGTGAATTATAAAATTATTGTTCATTTTTAGTTGCTGCTACGTTCTTTTTTTCTTTTGTCTGTGGGAAACCAAGAAAATGAGTATTAGTTCAAAAATGTCCCTTTCTGTCAGTTCTCACCTGATAATATAACAGTGAATAAGAATTATACTTGTGTATTGACTCGGAACATGTGGACGTCTTTTTGTCGTGTGCTGTTGCCATGGTGAATCGTAATTCCGGAGCTCCATTGATCATGGCTTTTCAAATTCGTGGTGCACGTGCTTAACTCAGAGTCAACCTACTCAGAGTTGATTAAACTAACTCAATTCAGCTGTTCTGCAACCGAAAACTCAGAGTTTCCCATCTCAGGGTAAATCAACTCAGAGTTCAAGTTTTAACTCAGAGTTGGTTGAACCTCCTTATTGAAACAGGCCCCTGCTCTTGCGATATTCTTTAACTTTATCCCCAATAACAAAAATAACATTGTTTTGCTAACGTTCCCATTAAGTTATAAAAACTTTATTTCTTAATGTTCGCTGAACGTTTAAAACCTCCACATTTTTTCATGGTTTCAAAGTTAAGGGAACATTATATTGTATAATGTTGCAAACATTATAGGAACGCTTCAGAAAAACTAGATGAACTACTGTCCAACTTAAAAGTTTCAGGAAAACAATCCATGCACAAGTGTAAATAATGTTTTTGTGCTAATGTTTTGAGAACATTGCTAAATACCAGATTACTTTGAAAGAACGTTCTGTTAATGTTAATGGAAAAATGTTTGTTCTTAACTTTGAGAGAACCTTGCCAGAACGTTATCCAAAGTTCTAAGTACGTTATACAATATTTTGTAAAAAAAAAAAAAAAAAAAAAATTCTATGATTTTGTGGATTCTCTTGTGCATAAGTTCACACCCGCACCAGTTGTGAACAGCACGACAGAACAAGGTCACACTGACCAACCGTACCCGAGGACCGTGCTGATATACGGCCTGCCTTTACAAACAAGGCAATAAAGATTTGGGTGTTTGAATGAATCAACCAGTCAAACGACGCTTCATTACTGGAGCAATTAGTCTCCCGGAGGAGCCGATACTTCATGGCCACACAACCTTGGAGCTCTTGGGATCCAATGGGCAGAATCAGAAATACGGCTGTACGCCCGCGCTGACCCAGCACCATACCGACTGTTTCGTCCACACCGTTGTACTGGCAAATTTGCAGGTATTCGTGCAACCATTCATCTTTTTCTTTCAGGAAAAAATTAATTTCCACAGATTCAAATTGACCGGCTCAGCTGTTGATTGAGCAGCCGGCAGTTTTACAGCACAACCTCAACCTTCGGTAAACATCGCAGTAAATAAAAAACAAACTGTGCCACACCGGAGCTTCTCTCCTTGGACTCAAAGCCAAGTTTTCGTATTGATGCCTCACCTCCATCCATCACCCCAACAGACGGCTCCTTTATTGACCTCAGAGAGCCACTGAATGACAGAGTCCGTTCCTGATAGATAATATCACCGGCTGATAGATTCCATCCAGCTCTCATTCATCAGAAAGGCCCTGCTGTGTTAGTCGAGCACTTCACCAAGCCAGACATGCAGTTAGTCCCAGATTCCCACTGTAAATCCAGTCACGTCCCGCATTCGATTACAGTCAGAGGAGAGGACGGCAGAGAAACCCCACTCGTGCGCAGTCGCTCTCAGATGGAGGGGTCCGCCGGCAGATGCCTAAAGACCAAATCCAGCTTGATCTCCTTCAGTCACTAAGTGATTCATGAGGTTTATGTGTTGCTCTCTGTGTGTCTGAGAGTTGCTGTTTTCAGATGGAATTCATTTTCTAAAAAGAAGTGCCATTTTAGTTGGCGATTGTGTTAGGATCAGGATCTCTGTATAGTTATAAATGGATAAGGGCACTACAGAAGTCACTTTGAAATAAGTATATGTGTATATGTGATTACAATGACACAACTTTAGGCAATGGAATTATCACATTAACTGTCACCTGCTTTTTGATCATAGATCTGAACTTAAAAGGCTGTAATTCATGAATCTGTTGGACTACAGACCTAAAGTTGGTCTCTTTTTAAAGAAGTGATAATATAAGTGTAAAAGTGTTATAGAAGCTTACTGTAAAGCCAATATACTGAACTTTTTTTTTTTTTACAAAATAGTTTGGACTTTTAACATTTTTATGGTCATACAATGTCCATTTTCAACCAGGTTTTACAGGATGAATTTTGAGTGTTTACATTTTCTAATGATGTGCTAGGGAATATGTGATATGGGAAAAAAGCAATAAAAAAGCCTGGCAAGTGTCTTGCATTTACCTGACAACCTCAGGGAAAACTAGTCCAAATAGCACTTATCAAAGGATAGGATTTGCTCTTGGACTCCCAATAAAAAATGTGCGTCTTTTGAGATTTTTTCTAAAAACAAGGTTTCCATGAAAACACAAAACATATTTGGAGATACTGTGATAGTATTCATTTGGACCCTGAATTACAGAACAATAATTCAGAAAATACTCCTATTCTTATTATACACAATTTTGCGTCTTGAGTAAGATACTGATTATACAAAATAAAGTTTGTAGTGTTCTTTAGGGGTACCATTTCATTATATTTTTAAGTGGAAAAAGTGCAATGGATGTATTTCTGCAGGTTGTGACTTTGGCACCAAATTTTGAAGCAGTAATTAAACCAACATTTTCTACCTTAGTGATTTCATAAGCGACGCATATCATATTGTCGGTAGTTGTTAATGGCAGTAACATGATGCAGCTGATATGAATGAGATGCGTCTGTGATCTAGCAGTAGGACAGGTGAGGCTGAAAGCACATCTTCCCACCGAGCTGCACCCACAGACAGTCTGTTGTTTATACTACGAGTTCTCATGTCCCGAAGCGATGGGCTGCACAGATTGTTTTTGGACGCTGCCAGGCGGGCGAGTTTTTGCAGAACACCTTCGCTGTGTGCTGCTGCCTGCGGGGCAGAGCTTCAGCTGTTGGAATGAGAAGTCCTTCAATCTGTTTAATGATGCATTGGAAACACTTTCTCTGACACACACACACACACACACACACACACACACACACACACACACACACACACACACACACACACACACACACACACACACACACACACCGCTGCCTGTCGAGTTCTTGAATGTGTGATTTGAGAGCAGTATTTTTCTTAGATTAGAATCTTCGTATAACCTGGGTCAGGACTACCACTTGTCAGCTATCAGAACATATAAAAGTCTAGTTCAATAAAGCCACAAAATTACTCTGCTGCGCCCAACAGGCCACCAGTGGTACTGGCATTCTAACACTGCATTTGGCATTCATTCATATTTGAAGCTTTGGAATTTTAACTTTCACTCTTTTCAGTTTTAAACTCTTTCATCTTTAAGCCACAGCTAATAATGTGTTTGGAATTACCCTTGTCCTGTTACAGCCGTCAAACTGTTACAAATTCATTATAATTATGCTTATTGTGTGGAGCTTTGTGAGTCAATCCATTTAGTGCTTCATTAGTTAATGACAATCTGTTTTTTTGGTAGCAATCTCAGTAAACATGATCTGAAATAGGATGAATGATTTATAGTAGGTATTTTGACATTATAACTCATTTTTATAGTTTTATAAACAGCTGTTGTCTTCTCCTTGTAACTCAGTTTGAGTTTTATGGTGTTTGAGAGGGTCTGACCCCCATAGGTGGCCCCTATTGTATCCACCTGGGGAGGTACAGTAACCATAGCAACAGTAGAAGGCTCCAATGCTTTCAATTACGATCTGTATTGAACTTATTGACACAACATAAAAACTATCATTATCTCTCTCTCTTTTTTTAATGGATTTACATATCACAGAAATAAGTCTTTAAGAAGGATTGCAGATGAAGGTGACGTTTTTTGTTGTTGTTGTTGCATGGGGCGAGGAAGACCAATCACAATAATTTATTTAACCTCCTTTAAAAACTAACTAACTATATCTGATTAGCAGAGTTTTTTTTTTAGTTAATTGTAAAAAAAAAAAAGTTAATTCTTTGTTACATGAATGAATGAATGAATAAATAACCAGTATTAATTTAATAAATTCCTTTATTTAACTTAAATAAGCAGTTTTTCTTTAAAACAATTATTTCAATCAATCAATCAATCAATCAATCAATCAATCAATCAATCAATCAGTCAATCAATCGCTGCTTGTAGCCTAATGCAGAGGAAGTAAAAAAAAAAAAAAGTTTGGGTGTCTTAAAAGTGTCTAATTATCATGCTTAGTAACACTTTTTTTTTTAAAAATCCAGAACCAACTAAACACTTGAACAGAGGTAACTATAGCAATAGCAGACTGGAATAGCAGTTCCAGAATTTTTCGTTACAATTCGTTTTGGCAAAATATTATAGGCTACTGCACATACTTATTATATAATTGTGTGTGTGTGTATATATATATATATATATATATATATATATATATATATATATATATATATATATATATATACACACAAAAACTTCGGCTAATTGTTTAAAAAAATTGTGCTTGATGGACGAAAAAAGTGCATTTCGTTGCCCAATATTACAGCCATAAATTATATTATTTAACCTCTTTTGTCCTTTAAACAGTCAATCAGAGAAGAGATGTTGCTACAATATGGAGGGGAAGTAATTTTGATTCAACTTTATGAGGCATATGATCTTTATTTTATTTTATTTTATTTATTTGTGAAATAATTATGTACCCTACACGGATACATTATTTATAATAAACACTGCAGTATCCCATAAAAAAATTCTTTCTTTTGTTTTAAATCAAGTAGCCTATTGTCTTCAATATGATTTCATGGCTTCGCTCGTGCGCCCTGACTCGGTGCCGGCGGGTGACGTCACTCCCTGTTCCGTCCCTCTCCAGTGCTGCTCGGGCTCGAGCGCGCAGTCTCGCCGCACGCGCCTCTCGGACGGCACGCGCTCTCCTCTTCTCCCAGCGCGCTCCGCGATGATCCGCTCGCACTGCTCCGATCACAGCCGACGCGCGTCACAAGCGCTCTGAGGAGCTCGTAGAGGTGAACCATATACTTGTATGTGTGATAAACTCCGTGGCGCGCGGAAGAACTGACAGAAAAGACCGAAAAGAGAAACGCTCGCGCTCCTTTCAAATGCGCAGCGGCGTTTGGATTATCACTGGATGTGAATAAACTATTTTCAACTGAACTCCCACAACACTATGATGAGCAAGATGATGGTGAGCAGGTAAGACATTTAACGCTTTCTCAACTGATTTTGGGCTTTTTGCAACATTACAAATCTCAACAGAAGTGTGTGTCTGTGTGTGTGTGACTACATGTGTGTATAACAATGTATAACAGTACATAAAGTGTTAATGACAATTTGAGAGTATTTATGAGGCATTTAAGAGGTTGATGTCACATATAAGTAGTGAATGAGATGATTTTCTGTGCTCTTAAATACTAGGCTATAGGACAGTACATATGGCATATTAAGCATGTCTGTGAGTATGATTTTTTTTTTGCCATATACACACACACACACACACACACACACACACACACACACACATTTTGTAAAGCCTCCTGTTGCTGCTGGATTAAATGCTCATCATGTTTCTCATGTCAGATTACATAAATCACAAAGGTTTGAGCACTTTGACCAGAATACAGACTGAAGCGACTTTGGTTATTTGTCAGATTGCGGTTTTTCTTCATCATCATGTTGTCGCTGATGGTTGTGAGGCTTTTCCTTAATAGTTTGAGAATGTTATTTTATATTCTAAGCTATGCTTTATAAGTCTTAATTTTTCATTTTTCCCCCCTTTCTTTGTTCTATTTTGTTTTTGCCTCAAAACATCCAAACTTTACATGAACTTTCTACCAAAAATCGACAAAGGAAGCAGCTAAAACCTCTGAACTCTGAGATAAGGTTTGACATGGTTATAATAAGCGCCTAACTGTCTGTCTCTCTGTGTGTTTTCTCACCGCGCTCGTGTGTGGCCGCTAGGGGCCCCTGAACTGAGGAAATGAATTGAGCGTTAATGGCATCAGGAGCGAGTGCCGCCCGTCTGTAAAAGGGTTAAAGGGGGCTGATAAAGGGGCGAGTCAGTGAGGTGATGAAAATGAGCCAAGAGTGCCCTGTGTGTGTGTGTGTGTGTGTGTGTTCTGCAGTCGATCAGCACTTACAGTCCATTGGCTCCAGATATCTCTTGTGTGTGTGTGTGTGTGTGTGTGTGTGTGTGTGTGTGTGTGTGTGTGTGTGTGTGTGTGTGTTTCATACACACATGCCCCAACAATCAGTCCGACATCCCACAATTAACGCTGTGGAAACGCCTTCGATTTCCAATCCCGCTGCAGCTACCAGGCAAAAAAAACGTTTGCGACTGAAGACAAAATAATTTGCTGGTTGGAGCAGAGTTTGCGCCTGTGTGCGCTGGGGTAAAGCTCCGGAGCAGATATGACGCCCGAGCACTGCATATTTGGCTGAAATGCGATACAGTGGAGCCCTCAAAACACACACACACACACACACACACACACACACACACACACACACACACACACACACACACACACACATATACACACACACACACACACACACACACACACACACACACACACACACACACACACACACACACACACACACAGTTAGATGGCTGGTGTGTGTCGCTTGTGGCATTTAAACGAGGAAACGTTTGCTATCGGAAATTATAAGGAACATCTCGAGTTGAAGACTAATTTCTTCCAGAACACAGATATGGCAGATCGCGCTCGTTTTTTCCCCCCTGTCCGTCAGTCTCTCGTCCAGGTTAATTTTTCCCACAGACTCTCCGTGACCTCTGCGGGAAGACTGAATTTGGCTGAGGTGTACATTTTCCTCAGGTTCCTGATTGCTGCGAGTCCCTCGATGACATTCCAAACATGATGGAAAAAGAGAAAGGCAATGAAAGAATGAAGTGGGGGGAAAGAGGAATGTTTTCAGAAGTCCATGACTAGATCTTCTGGAATGTCAAGGATTCTGAAAAAATAAAATAAACATGAGAGAGACTGAGAGAATGAAATCTATATAAAAAAAAACATGTCTACAATTATGGGGTGCCGACTTGTTTGAGAAAATGAACAGAGTGCCAGAACTTCTGGGAATGATCGGGCCTGTAATCTCAGCCAAAAACCGACCGCTCACTTCCGACTTCAGATCCGACGACCCTGAGAAAGATCCAATGTGATCGAATTAGGATTCAGAACTTTCTATTGTGTACAGTGAAGTACAGTAATAATAATCATAGCAGAACAAGAAATGCCATTTTTCCTTGTCAAATGCTTAGTGACAGGAGGCGTTTAACCTTCAGCACACAAAATATGAGATTTTATTTTCTTCGAAGGTTTGTATTTTTTTTGACCTTGTTACCAAAATGTGGGAAATAAATACAGTTTTGTGGAAAATGCAGTAAACATGAAATAAAAGGCAGAATAGGTGACAATGTTGCTAGACACAGGACTGGTTTATTTTAAATGAATCCATCACTCAGTACGGGTTAGTTAATTTGAGAGCAGATGTTGACTTCGTAAAGCAGAGGGGCTGGAGATACAGATGTGTTTAAAACTAGCTACTTCATGGTTATTTTGGATAAGTTTATCTAGCAAATCTAACAATAATGGGATTCATTTAAATAAAAAAACAATTAAAACACTATTTTTATAATAATTTGTTTTATGTATGAACAATATTAGAGGCAAACAAATATTTATGAAAGTAACTCGAGTTAATTTGATTGTTTTCATATTGTATTTATAAATTGTGTTCATTGAGAGCGAATAAAATAGTTTGACACAATCATAATTATATATCTCAGTTAGCTCATTCACGCAAATTTAATGCAAGGTTTTTGTTCTGAGGGATGTGACTAACACAAATCAGTAAATGAGAGAAACACATGAACAGTTTTACACATTTCAGACTTTCAGTCATACAGCTGTTTTCTTCTATTCCTTGTGTAGAAGAAAAATACAAGTTTCTGTGTGGAATTGTGTGTGAGTTATCGCAACGGTTCCCTCACAAAGGCTTTAACAAGTCCAGTTCTCACCGTTTTGCACTTATTTTTTATACAGACAGACACTGAAAAGGAGGCGTTTATTTCACATAAGAATACCATGATTACTAATGACATCAAGTCGGCCAGTTTATAATTGCTCATTCTCAGTGAAACTCCAGATAAAGGCATCAGGAGAGAAAGGTGCATGGACGGTTATTATGGCTCCTATAAATCCTGTTTATTGGGAAGAGAGCCGATGAAAGAGACATGGTGTGACGTAGGAGAAAGCGGAGGACAATGAAGAACGAACCACTCTCACTACACTGGTTAAAGAGCACAACAACTGTGAATGCCCACTTTTACAGCACAGTCCCTCGATAGATATCACAAAACATTTCAAAAAACTAATCAGAAACAAAAATATTTTTATTTATTTTTATAAACTATACAGTCCCATGAAGCATTGTGAATGATGTGATAAACAAAAACAAAACAAAAAAATTAGGCCAGGGCTACATAATATTTTAAAAAATAACTTTATATTAAATATACATTTGAAAAAGAACAAACATTTTCATTTTTGGAGTGCAAAACCATTCTTTTAATGCTCAATGATTTTGGGGAAGAATCTAATTGGGATTGTTATGTTAAAAATTGGGATTGCGACTTTGACATGATAAACATTTAAGATCTTATATCGCTTTAGCTTAGACATCCAGAAAAAGAAAAGACCAGAAAAAGAAATGTGGCGCAGGCACAGCCTTATTTAATGCAGTATGAAACTATTGACTTCTAGGCATTGACACTAATATAAGTATTTTTGTGACTGTTCGACTCAATTATGTTATTCATGACGTTTTATGAAGTGGATGGAGGGTCCTGAGCTCATTTATTGCAGTTTCAATTTCCACGGCAACAATGACTTCTCTGATTGGTGGGACTTTTTTTGAGGATTATAGGTAGTGTAGTTCTTAAGCTGTATATGATCAGTGAACAGTATCTGGGGAGGTTATATTATTGTAAAAAAATCAGTTTCTCTGTGAAGAAAATAAGCAGCTTTTCACTTGCGACTCTTGCTCTCTATTTTGGTGTATCTTGGTTTTTCATTTACTGCTAAATATTCCTCCCTTATTCGTCCTGGTCAGGTCAGGATGGACAGATAGTCTTCCTCTATTGATCTGTCATCTCTTACTGGTATTGAATGGTTGGTTGGGGGAAGATAAGAGATGAGAGCATCATCGTCACGTCAGTGTTACATTTCAATGGCTATTATTAAAAAAACAACCATTTATTTATAAGCATATAGTCTAATTCTTTTTTGTTCAGCAAGGACACATTAAATTGAACAAAGGTGACTGTAAATGCATTTACAATGTCCCAAAAGATTTCTATTTCAAATAAATGCTGTTCTTTTGAACATTTATATTAATCAAATAATCCTCAAAAATAAAAATCTTTGCAATTAAAAAACAACGAGGTAGCAAAAACATTTCCAGCATTGATAGTAATGAGAAATGTTACTTGAACAGCAAATCAGAATATTATATTTATTTCTGAGTCATGTGACGCTGAAGACTGGAGTAATGGCGGTGAATATTCAGCTTTGACGTCAGAGGAATAAGTTACATTTTAAAATACATTTTTATAGAAAACAGTTATTTGAAATTTTAATAATATTTCACACCATTTCCAAGCCACTGTCATTTTCGACTTTCCACTAGAGGGCTTTTTGGAGCGCGGTAAAGTTAGTTTTCCTTGCCATTGTTCTAGAGTCGGCAGTCTTAATATATCAATACCACGATTAGTTTTAACAGTATGTAACCATTATATATCGACATAAAATATAGGCTACTTCAAAATCACCTACATGAATTATAGCTGCGTATTTTTACTTGAGAATGATTTGACCCGCTACCACAGTGCATGATCCCTAAGGGAACGTCTGGCAATTCCACCAAGTGGTTAAAATGTATAATTTATTATAATATCATTTGATAAATAAAAATTACAATTGCCATTTGGTGAATTGCAGAATTACAGGAAGGTATTGGTACAATTTTAGGCAAATTACGGTAGCCCTAATGTTTTTTATAAAAAAACAAATTGTGTACTGTGCATGCAGGGAGCTATTGGCACAATTGTAAGTTGTAAGTCAGTGTGGTTAATAGGAACTACAACCTTTGAAACATGATAAGAGAAAAAACAAACTTTTATTATATTACAGAAATTTCCTAACAAATATTTATTTACTGTAACATGAATACATAAGTCAGTCTACTACCAATACAATCAAGCTTTGGATTTTTAACTTGTCTGTTTTTGAATGTTAAAAGTAATTTTAATTAATACATTTAATATAATTAACATTTAATGTATACATTTAATTATACGTTTTAACAACATTTGACAGCAATTCCGTTGTGTTGTGGTTTTATTTTGTTGTGTTGTACATTTTCCGTTGTGTTGCGGCTTTATTTTGTTGTGTGGTACATTTTCCATTGTGTTGTGGCTTATTTCATTGTGTTGTACATTTTCCGTTGTGTTGTGGATTCATTTCGTTGTGTTGTGAACTTATGTTTGCTTTTTAAATTTCCTTGTGTTGTGAACTATACTGGGCCACCCTACATCTCAAACGACATCACACATCACACAAATCTGACATTAATCAGACAAGAATCTATAAATAGTGTGCTATAAATAGTTTTAAACATGATTTATATTTTATGAAATTGGTATTTTAAGAAAGTCTTGACGAGGCTTTTTAAAAGTAGCAAAACTAAATGATGAATACATGTAAATTTTTTCAAGACTCATTTAATGTGTTCTTAATGTTCTTCATATCTTTATAAAATAGACTTACTTGTAAAAAAAAAAAATTCTACATATGGCAAATTTAATGCCCAACTACAAATATTTTAACAAAATGTATATTTTAGTCAGAATTATTGCATTCAATGGACATATTTGCATGATCTTCTAACATTTACAGATGGAGAATATACCTGTAAATGGTGAAAGCTGCATTAAACTATAGCCTATGCTTTAACTATATCTTCTTGCGAGTTATTTTTGAAGCCCTAATATAAAGCATGTCTCAAGTTTAGGACAAATTTGATTATGCATTTTCTGTGCAGCAGGTCACTGTGTGTCCTCAGCTATTTTTCAGATGCACTGTATTTGCATTTAAGTGTTTAACCGGTATGCAATAATAACGTAGTGTAAGTGGTTATATTTATAAAAAAATATTAAATGGATGCTGCCTTATTGGGACAATAAAGTCATTCCTACACCTAACCCTAACTGATAAACACTTTATTATTAAACACACGTTTCAAATATTTTCTTCATGTGATGGGAGAAGGGGGGGAGTAGAGCAAGGTCGGAAAACGGCGGATCCGAACTCGGGTCGATTTGCGTCAACTCATCTTTCTGCCACGTACACCATTGCCACGGTTAATAATCCAGCGTCTTGCGTAATTTTGTCTGGCCCAACCAGATGTCAGTGGGCGGAGTTAGTGTAATTAGCCTCTGCCAACAAGGTGGGCTATTTTGTACTTGGTGTAAATTGACACTGTCTATTTTTTATAAAAAATATAACTATATGATGACACACTCAAAATACTTCCCAGTCCTAACTTAGTGTAAATAGGTTTTAGCTTCTATAGTGTGTAGTTGAAGAAACATCCAGTAATGACAGCATTGATACATATATATATTTAAATAAATAAATAAAAGTGTATTTATAAGGGTTAGGGTTATACTGCTGGACTTAAATGACTTGATGCATTATATATGAGTAGTTATTTAACTGAGATGCATGAAAAATACATGGGAATGAGACGGGAGACTATTCCAGTGAACAGCATAGGTCATACAGTGCTGAATACTGTAACACTGTTCATGAACTGGGAGAGACTGAGACGCTGGTTTAGATTTGGTGAGCTGTAAACTAGTGAAAGTGTCCAGAGGAAGCAGAACCTCAGAGCTGTCAAAGTCCACAAGAGCGGCCTCTGATATCAGAGGAAATTCTGCAGAGCACACACAGCTGAAGTCAGACCGCTTGACTGTGATTTATGTTTCTCATGGGAATCACGTCTCGCTGTGAAATGAGGAATGAGTTCCATTAGCAAACGGATGAACACCTTACACACCAACAACATGCCGACTCACACGCATGAACACTTGCACACACAGATGCATGCATGAATGCTGCACACGTGCAGAAACTGCACACAAATGCATGCATCAGATATGACCTCAAATATCCATGCAATATTCAATGCGCATCACACACACAGTTTGAGCATTTGCATGTTTCTGTCTCTCTTCATCATGAGCGATGGATGCTGAGCTGTTGTAAGAAGATTATAGTTGTGCAGAGAGAGACTGGCAGAAAAACACAGAAAAAAAGACAGCAGTTAGTAAAGGGGGAGTTTTATGGCGCTCATAAAGAAATGTGTAGTTTTACTGAGAGTGGACAGTCAATTGATCTCTCACAAAATCTTCACTGCAGACCTGTATGTGTACGTAGAGGTCACCCTTAAAGGGATAGTTCACCCAGAAAATGATAATTTGTCGTAATTTATCATCATTAATAAAGGAAGTCTGAGTCTATTTACCTGCACTCATGTCATTCCAAAATTGTATGACTTTATTTCTTCCATGCAACACAAAAGAAGTTATCCTGCAAAATGTTTTTTTTCTTTTCTTCATGCAGTGAAAGTCAATGGGGTCTAATGTTCTATAATTCCCAACATTGTTCAACAAATGTTCTTTTGTGAAAAAGTCATACAGGTTCACTGTAATATATCGTCAGTAAATTACAGAATTATTGATGCAACATTCAAATATTGAATGCAATCAAATATAAGACAAATTCTGATTTAATGCAACTCTAAAAAGACAATAGTGTCATTATTCAGCTCTATTCAGTTCAATATCTGTATGAAGTTCATCAATATGAAATTATTTGTACTCATCAAAATATTTTTTTTACCAATTTCAACTTTTATAAGTTATAAATGATTATGAAGATCAGATAAAAATAGTTGAAATTACTTGTACAGACAATTTGATTAAAACAAATAAATAAAATAAGGCAGCAACTGAACTGAAGTTAAATTCACTGGGATTTATTTTGCAATGTTTGGAACGATATGAAGATGAGTAAATGATGACAGAAAGATCGTTTTTTGGAGAACTATCCCTTTAATGCATCATAAACATTCATAATGCCTTGTAATACACATACATTGCAACACATGATATGTCACATGTATATATGTATATGTAATTATTAAAAGGTCTATGTGATTGTGAATATTCGATGACTTGCAATGTTTCTGCTGGCAGTATAGAATGAATTAAAAATGAATGTCACTTTACTTTATTAGGTGTTCAAGCACGAAGTGCTGAAAACCTATTGTAATTGCTATTTGAAAAAAAAAAATCCCCATAAAACGCATCGTGCAGCCCAAACCGTAAGGCTCAGAGACTTGAAACTCAGCCAGATGGTAGGCCTCAATTTGGGGACAACCTATCAGAGTATGACCCCGATTGGCCCATAGGTGGCGCTACAGCAACCAAAAGTACTAAATTGCTGTTAACTCCTCGACCGTTGGTCTAAAAAGCTCCTCAAGCTTTTTACACCACTGTGATCGTTGGCTCAAGTCGGACAAAATTAATATCTCCAATTTCGATTTAGGCAAGAAAAATTTTCAGCTATGTCGAATTTTGTCCAAAACCTACTTTTGCGAACTAGTCCCTGGGTTTTCGCCCGATTGGAACCAAACCAGTCTAGGCCTATTCTCTGGACTCTCTAGATCAATAATTATCGAAAAAAAGTTGAAATTTTGCATTTGGGTGGCTGTAACAGGGTCATTTAAAAAATGGGCGGGGCAAAATACTCTCAAAAGCCTATAAATCCTAAACGAAAAGTCAAAACTTGACAAAAATTTATGAGCATATGTATCATAACATGGTGAAGAAGCATGCAAAGTTTCATGGAGATCGGACCATAGGTGGCGCTATAACTGTCAAAAAGGTCTCATTATTATTAGGTGTTCAAGCACGAAGTGCTGAAAACCTATTGTAATTGCTATTTGAAAAAAAAAAATCCCCATAAAACGCATCGTGCAGCCCAAACCGTAAGGCTCAGAGACTTGAAACTCAGCCAGATGGTAGGCCTCAATTTGGGGACAACCTATCAGAGTATGACCCCGATTGGCCCATAGGTGGCGCTACAGCAATCAAAAGTAATAAATTGCTGTTAACTCCTCGACCGTTGGTCCTAGCCTCAAGCTTTTTACACCACTGTGATCGTTGGCTCAAGTCGGACAAAATGTATATCTCCAATTTCGATTTAGGCTAGAAAACTTTTCAGCTATGTCGAATTTTGTCCAAAACCTACTTTTGCGAACAAGTCCCTGGTTTTTCGCCCGATCGGAACCAAACCAGTCTAGGCCTATTCTCTGGACTCTCTAGATCAATAATTATTGAAAAAAAATTGAAATTTTGCATTTGGGTGGCTGTAACAGGGTCATTTAAAAAAGGGACGGGGTAAAATACTCTCAAAAGCCTATAAATCCTAAATAAAAACTCAGAACTTCACAAAAATTGTTGAGCATATGCGTCATAACATGATGAAGAAGCATGCAAAGTTTCATGGAGATCGGACCATAGGTGGCGCTATAACTGTTAAAAAGCTTCAAAACCATGTATTTCCTATGGTGAATTGCCTGTATTGGCTGTAAATGTTTTTTTCCATCTATGATCATATAATGTTCATATCATAATGTTCAAAATCAGTGCAGTACAATACTCTGGACTCTCTAGATCAATAATTATCAGAAAAAGTTGAACTTATGCATTTGGATGACTTTAATAGGGTCACTTCAAAATGTGGCCTTGACCAAGTGTCCATGAAAGCCTATATCTCTTCAATGAATGCTCAGATCTTCTTAAAAACAAGTCAGAGCATGTGACTCTAAATAAGCATGAAAATTTTCAGACAAATTGGAGCAAATATGCCTTTTAAACAGTTAAAAAGGTGAAAATGATATGAACATAATGGCATATTAAGCCAATAAGTGGTATTCTACTGCCCCCTGCTGTTTAAAATAGTCATTTTGTCATGCTACTAACTAATATAATTCTATAATTCTTATTTAGACTTTATAAAAACACTATTTTAACATTTACACTCACATTTAGTCAAAATTCATCTATTGAAGTATTGCTACTGACTATTGTGGCACATTGAGAAATGTGAATCCTGAAGGAGACTTGCAGTAAACATTTTTTTCCATCACATAGTTCAAATGTCTGTATCTACAACATAATGTGTGTGTAGTCCTATATTTCTGAATAAATGCTGAATAATCGGATTAATAGATTACAAAGACATTATGTGAAATTCTTATAGACCATTAAAGTATATTTTCATTATGACACATCCCAATAGCATTGAAAAAATCAACAACAACATTTGTCTTTGTGTGTGTGTGTGTGTGTGTGTGTGTGTGTGTGTGTGTGTGTGTGTGTGTGTGTGTGTGTGTGTGTGTGTGTGTAAGCATATGATAAGATATAAATAAGATACCTGTGAAAACACTTTATTAATAAGTATAATGGCCAGCAGAGGGCAGTAGAAGACCACTTATTGGCTCAGTTTCATTTTGACAGACTTGATTTTCATCACTATTCTACACTAAAGCAAACCTGTTTTTCCATGTTAACTATTATAAGACTATTATTTTCACATCAATGCTAGCAATGTGGTAAATCATGGTAAATCACGATAGAAACATGGTAAATCATAGTAAATAATACTATTACATGGTGTATCATGGCAAATCATGCTAGCAATGTGATGAATCATGGTAAATCATGCTACAATCCTGGTAAATCATTCTAGAATGTGGTATATCATGGTAAATCATTCAACATGGTAAATCATGGTAAATCATTCTATAACATGGTAAATCATGGTAAACTATGATAAATCATGCTAGAATCATATTAAATCATACTAGAATGTGTTCAGTTGTGGTAAACCATGCTAGAGCAGGGTAAATCATGGTGAATCATACTAGAACTTGGTATATCATGGTAAACTATGGTAAATCATGCTAGATTCATGGTAAATCATACTGGAACATGGTAAATCATGAAAAATCACACTAAAATTTGGTATGTCATGGTAAATCATGCTAAAACAAGGTCTATTCCATCTATGATGTCAGTGGTTAAATGCTTGCTACATGAAACTTGATGTCTTTTGATGCTTTTGAGCTTAACTGCCTTAACTGCCTTAACTGCCTTAACTGCTTGAACACCGCTAAATGCTGCTTGCAGCTTTAATTTGGACATTAAGTTTGCAAAGGTCATGTCAAAGACTAGTTTCACAATCAGATTCAGAACTAGTCTGTTGATTCATGCACACAATCTATATATTATATAAGCGTGGACATTTTGTCCAGTAGGCTTAGGTTAAGGGTTCGGGGACTCAGTTGTGGTGGGTAAGGTCAGGGTCTGGAGCTAGAGATTGCATTGTGTCAATCCATGTCCTCACAAAGAAAGGTGTTTCTGTGTGTGTGTGTGTGGTCCTGATAAACCCTCTGTTGTGGGGACAAAATGTCCCATCAAGGATGGCAATAACAGAAATCTGTCTTGTGGGGACATTTTTTATTTTTTTGTCCGCATGAGGAAAACAGCTTATACTGTAAATCATACAGAATGATGTTTTGTGGTCATATTTGTTTTAATTCAACTCTTATTTATAATCATGTGTAACATGATGGTTTAATAACACCAGTGATTGGAGTCTCTCGAGGGATTGTAAAACACACACACACACACACACACACACACACACACACACACACACACACACACACACACACACACACACACACACACACACACACACAGTTTTTTCTTGTAAGCTCTGGAGCAGTTTATTTGATGGATTATTGTGGGATTAGGGAGGGAATGAGGATACAGGAACTGTAATCCAGACGAACGTCAAAGCATCAAACTCTGGCGAGTGGAGAAGACAGAAAGAGTGTGCATTGTGTGTGTGTGTGTGTGCAGTGTGACATTCATTAGTTTGCGTCTCATCTGTGACATTTTTAGGGTGTACGATTTTTATATCGGTGACTATATAGCTATTTGCTAATATACAATAAGTGATTATTTATGAAACTGTGAATTTTGAACGTATCCTTTGTGTTAATGGACTACAATCCCATTAAGCACTGCAAATGATGTAAAAAAAAATTCTTGCAAATCAGATTCAGTTGACAAGAAACCTGTAAAAAAAAAACATCAGGCATGAGAGGGCTGATGTTAGTTAATCAGGTCTTGTGCACATGTTTGTCTTGTATGAAACTCGCACGATTAATACCAGTGGCATTTTGTGTTTTGTGGTTTTGTAAGTGTCTTTGACCTCAGATGATTCAGCATGCTCAGAGCTGGACGAGCTTGTCTGTGTTTCATTAGCAGTGTTTTGAGTGATCATAACTGCATGGAGTCAGAGCCACTGAACATTCATATTCAGACAGGGATGAGAGTGAAATATCTGGGCTGTAATCAGCTGCCGGAACGCGTCCCAGCGGAGTCATTCTCCCAACAGATGGAATAGCCTGAGGGAATATTCCAGAAATCTCCAACATTCCAGAAAGCGTCATTTAGAGCTCGATTCATCACGACACACGCACTGACTTCAGTTCATTCACCTGCTCGCAGTGTTTATAGAGCAGTTTAGTCATCGGATCGAGAGAGACGACAGACTCTATATCATCTTGAATTTAGCTTAACATGTATATGAATAAGGGAAAGTGAATATTTTGACGCTTCTACTGGTAAATGAGCTGAAATCCCTGGTTAAAAAAAATCACACTTTAGCAATCTTTTAAAAAGTGCTTGAAACAGAAATAATATACTTTAAAATAAATATTTTTACGTGTGAACTGAATGTAATGATTTCAGATCCTTAAATGCATGTTGATTGTAATTTAAAATAAAATAGTTCAATTTAGTTATATTTAAATATATTTGCAATGACCACTTTGCAATTTAGTACATTTAAAAATATTAACTTCAAACATTATAACTAATAAAAGTTAAAATGTTTGATGATACCACATCAAAATACTTTAAAGCATGTCAAAATATTAAGAAACAGTAATGAAAGTGTGCTGTCTTTATATTTTGTATTTTATTTCATTAATGTTATATTGTCTACCAGTAGTTTTTTTTTAAAATATACTTTTAAGATTTGAACTACTTTACACGTGAACATTCAGTACAGCTAAGTGAACTTTTTCACAAAGGGTAGCATGGAAATCCTAATAGTTATGCAATATTCTTTAAACCTTTATTTGTCTTTTGTTTTTAAATGCAGAATTATTTTAAGAGTAGTTATAATAGCATGCTGTAAAATACAACTAGTGCAGAATGCTAATAAACACATTAAAGGAATATTATGACTTAATACTGTAACTTTTATAACTTTAATGACATATTCTGTGATGTTGTTTCCCATAGAAAAGCATATTAAAGTCTGGATGTTGTTGTTAATGTTATTATTTTAATGTTTAACTTTATGCAAAAAAACAAAAAAAAGCAATAGTGCCACTAATTTTATTTCTTGGGTTTTTTTTGGTTTCCGACATAAAACTTGGTGAAATGGTTTCAGTGTGTGTATCAGTACTTTTTGAAAATTTCCAGCACATTTGAACAATACTGTGATAATATTGAGAACCGTGATTATTTTGGTCACTGTAATCATAATATAAAATTTGAATAGGCTACTGTTTAATTTCTAGTCTTACTGCTCAGGAAGTCTCTTTCTCGACAATTTGGACTGACACACTGACACCAGCACTAGAGCAACACAACAGCAGAGTGCCATATGAACACACACACACACACACACACACACACACACACACACACACACACACACACACACACACACACACACACACACACACACACACACACACTTGTGGTGAGTACCTAGAAAGCATTTCCCACAATCCTCTGAAGCATTATATCCCAGACTACCTCGGGAGTTTCCCTTGTTCATCTCTAAGCGTTCAGTCTAATGACACAAAAGGAAATCCTGTGATCTCAATCGATTCTCCCATTTACTTGAGTCTCCTGATGTTCCTCCTCTAGAGTTCCAGATGAGACCTAAACAGTATCTCAAATTGTTGTCGCATTTGCTCGAAAAATCTGAAATTTCAGTATGAACTCAAGTATTTCTCATCGCATTCACATTAAGCGATATGGAGACCTGCCTTGACCTTTGACTGGGAGAAATGTGTGACAAACAAGCAGTTTGGAGTTTTTAGGAGATGTAGATGCAGGGCGAGAAACTCAGTTGAGTTCCTGTCAGTCTTTCACTCTCTGGGCTCGAGTCCACAGAACCGCAGGACTCTTTTCTGCAGTGGACGTGAGCTCACGACCCAGACCGCATCACAACCGGATCAATGCGAGAATGAATGAGCAAACAGATGAGGGATGTGCTTGAGATCTTTAATGTCCTTGGCATCGTCCCATGCTGTGAAACTCTGCAAGACTTTCCTTTCACAGTCTGTAATTTTGTGTGTGTTTTCATGGCTACTCAATAGTTCCCTCATTCTGCACATCACTGTTGCCAGCGGAAATCAGGGTGGAAAAAACCCTGGCATCTGATTGGCTGCTGGGCCGTCTGCCAGTGATCACATGATCTCGGACTGTTATTCATGCAAATTCAGCTGGAACCTTCAACAGACTACATTAAAACAATTTTTGTTGATCAATTCAGCCTTTTTTAAAGGGGTGGTTGATTGCGATTTCACTTTTTTCATTTTAAATAGTGTGTAATGTTGCTGTTGGTGCATGAACAGTATCTGCAAAGTTGCTGCGCTGAAAGTTCAACGTAAGCAGAGATATCATCTTTTAAAAATCAGGAAGTTTAATGCCTACAAAAACGACTCGAATGGGACTAAACGAGATACTTCCCGGGTTTTATACGTAACTAACCCATACATTTACATCAACCCTCCCTCCGGAATATGCAAAAAAGGGGGCATGGCCATATTTCTGCGGCTTTGTCGAAGAGGAAGAGTTATAGTGGAGAGCTGTAGCCATGTCGTCGAAAGTGTGTGATTTTCACCCAGCTGTCAGGTCTTCTGTGTTCAGGCTTCCAACGGACGCTGTAGTTCGTCAACAATGGCTAAAATTTATGTTTGATTATGTTCCTGAAAATTACAATCGTAATTTAGCTCTCTGTGCTGCGCATTTTACGGAAGACAGCTTCCAGAATCTCCACAAATTCAATGCCGGATTCAACAAGAAACTGTTACAAAAACATGAATCAGTTCCAACTTTTAAACCATAGGTAGCAGTTGTTGGGCCACAACCTGTAAGTAAGACTTAATAATTTTAAATGTATTTGCATGTATAATTTTAAATGTATTTGCATGTATAATTTCAGACGTAATGTTTTAAACAAATCCAGCGCTGGATTTAGTAGCGATTAGTTATGCTATTTCGTGTGTCTATGTTATGAACCCAGTATGGGTCATATTTGTGGGTTGTGTGTTTTTCTTTCTTTTTGGTTTGCAGGATGGAGTTAGAGTGAGTGACGTCATTATTGACCAAGGAGTTACACCTGTGTTGGAGCTGATGCCGGCAATTAAAAGCAGTTCCCTTCAGCTGTGACGGGGCGCGCTCTCCCATCCTCGTACCATTTGTGTCTTTGAGTCCGTTGTTTGTTTGCTTTCCGTCTCGTCTCCGTCTCATTTAATTATTCTAACTTTAATAAATGTTATTCTTTTGAGCAATATCCAACGTGTTGTCTCCTTCTTTGTCGCGGCTTGCGAGCCGGCCGTGACAAATGGGGGCTCGTCCGTTCTTTAACGTTTGAAAATTCCAGTTGTATTTCGACATGATTTGGAAGCGCTTTGGGTTTTTTTTGCGTTTGGTTATTATGTAAGTAAATCGGCGTGTTGATTAACCGAATGTAAAATTGTAAGATTTTTTGTTTAGCGCTATTGTTTGGGATGGTTTTATACATCGTACTTTGAAGGAAATACGCGTTGGGTTTGTTTTTGACAACGGAATGTGTGGAGTGCTGTATCTGTAATTTGGCTGTTCCATGCTGTTTTTGTAGGAGGTAATTGATTTTTGCAGATCCTATTGTGGTAAGAGGAATATTTAACAATATATGTGTTCCCTGGTTAGGTTTAGCTGCTCATTCCCTTTTGGAACGAGTGGATGTAATGTCTTTTTTATTTTTGTGTGGCGACCGTGAGTAGAGCAGTTGTCTCGGGTGCATATCCATGATATGAGTGAGTCGCCAGCGTGCTGGTTGCTTTTCTTTGTATTAGTGGGAGTTGGTGCTTAAAATACCCCTCACCAGTAACCACATGAAGATTATAGGATTGAGTTAGTTAGATTTTAGAGGGAACTATTTTATTCCTCCTGCTGTGATTTGTAAAAACACTTTTTTTTTCTATTTGTAACGTGCATTTACGGTGGAAAGATGTCTAATCTAGTCGAAGAGTTTATTAGTTCTCCTTTTGAAGGTTTGCTTGATTCGTGTACAAAAGATCAGTTAATCGAAATAGCGGATCATTACGAAATTGAACTTGGAGATAAGAGGTTAAAGGATAGTAAAATTAGAGAGGTACTTAAAACAAGACTAATAAAAAAGGACGTATTGTTTGAAATGTCCGATACAGCTACCACCTCTCAAGTTAAACCTCATGGCGGCTCTTTAACTTTTGAACAACAGGAACGATTATTGTTGTTACAGCTTGAACAGGAACGTTTGAAATTGGAAGTAGAGCGTGAGAAAACTAGAAATGAACAGACTAATGTTGAGCTGCAGAAATATCGCCTGGAAATAATAAGAGAAGGTGGACTAAATGGTTCAACTGATGCTTTGCATGGTGCTCAAGTGTTTGACACTGCTGGTAATTTGAGGTTAATGCCTAAGTTTAACGAGCGAGACCCAGATACTTTTTTTATATTGTTTGAGCGAATAGCGGAGGCAAGAGGTTGGCCTAGTAAGGAACGTACACTGCTTTTACAATGTGTGCTCACAGGCAGGGCTCAAGAAGCTTATTCTGCCCTGTCACTCTCGGACTGTAACGATTACGATACCGTTAAAGCGGCTGTTTTAAAAGCTTATGAGTTAGTACCAGAAGCGTACCGACAAAAATTTATAACATTGTCTAAGAGTGTGAAGGAGGCTCATGTTGAGTTTGCTAGAGAGCTAAGTACAGCATTTAGTCGCTGGTGTATGGCATCTGAGGTAACCACATTTGAAGAGTTGACTAACTTAATTGTGCTTGAACAGTTTAAGAACTCTGTTCCTGCTCGAATAGCAACATACATAAATGAGCAGAAAGCTGAAACAACTGCTAAAGCTGCTGAGTTGGCTGATGACTAGGGCTGGGCGGTATATCGAGTTTGTACAATATATCGATATTTTTTATCCTCACGATATAGAATGAAGCAATACCGTTTATATCAATACAGTAGTTTGATACGAGCACATCTGAAAAATAGCGGAGGACGCAGTGTGAGCTCATGCAGTGAAAGTACATGGTAGCCTACAATTTGTCCTAAACATGACACAAGCTTATATTAAGCGCTTTAAAATAACTGGTAAGATATAGTTAACAAGTTTAAAGCAGCTTGGCCTGTCAGATGCTCTGACAGAGACTGTTGCTGACTGACAGATACTTGCGCTGTTTAATGTGTTTGAGACGTGGTGCTTTCCTCAGTGCTTAACTTACATTTCACGGGTATATTCTCCATCTGTAAATGTTAGAAAATCAAACAAATATGTCCATTTCACTGTCAGGAGAGGACGAGCTTCTGCAAGTGAATCTCTGCTAAAATTCAAGCTTCCGTTATTGAGCGCCGCCGCGCGCATGCACGCCAAACAGACAAGCACAATAGCGCAATAATTCTGACTAAAATATACATAGGCTATTGCTAAAATATTTGTTGTTGGAGACAATAAATGTGCCATATGTGGAATTTTAAACCTACAAGTATATTTTTATGAAAGTGACCATTATAATGGGGTAATCAAATGCAGGCTAATATAATTAGTTTGTGCTTTTGTTTTTATTTTCATTTTTAGTTTAGCCTTAAGTCATTTTAAAAACAAAAGAAATATATTTGTTTTTAGTTTGTAATGTTACAATGTAATGTGATTTTAACCACCTTTTTGCACATAATATATTGCATAGCCTACATTATATTCACTATATTTGTCTCCATATCCTTCAATATCAACATTGTTTGGAAATCATTGAGCAGGATGTGAAATATTTTTTTTTTTAAATAAATACAGATTTTCTTTATCCAAATCGAAAAACGTATAAAGTACCGAGATATATATCGTATATTGCCATTTAACCAAAAAATACCGAGATAGGATTTTTTGGCCATATCGCCCAGCCCTACTGATGACTATATTTTAACGCACAAGAGTAGTTTTGAGTTTTGGAAAAGGGATGATATTTTTGAAGATAAAGTAGATCACATGCCCAAGGATTCATCTCTGATCTGTAATTATTGTCGTGGTAAAGGCCATTGGAAAAATGAGTGCCCTAGGCTTAAAGGTAAGAGTATAGGAGGAAAAGTTCTTTGCGTTAAACCAGCAGGCCTTTGCACCATTGTTGAATTCTGTTAGCTTGTCTTCTGAAGGATCTCCTACAGCAGTTAACCAGTTAAAGGATGGAGATTATGCACCTTTTATTACTTACAGGCACGTGTCGCTTTTTGGTAAAGAGAGAAATGTGCCAGTAACGATACTGAGGGACACGGGAGCATCGGAGTCCTTTATTTTGCAGGATGTGCTGCCATTTTCCTCTGTGAGTGATACCGAGACTAGTGTTCTTATTAAAGGAATTGGGTTAAATATCCTATCTGTCCCATTACATAAAATTACGTTGTCATCTGAACTTGTGAATGGAGAAGTGGTGGTTGGAGTGCGTCCATCGTTACCAGTGGAGGGGGTGGATATCATTCTGGGAAATAATTTGGCAGGGGGTAGGGTTTGGCCTGTTACCTTTTCACCTCCTGTGGTTTCGTCTTTTCCCCTTCCAGGTCCTGATGAGAGCAACAAGAATTTTCCACAGGTATTTACTGCTTGTGCTGTAACTCGATCCATGACCTCTGCACAGCCAAGGTTAACATCTGATTCTTTGGGTAGACCAGCATTTTCCTTGCCTGATGATTTTTCTGTTTCCTCTTCTGATTTAATCCAGGAGCAGAAACTTGATTCTTCTCTCCATACATTGTTTGAGAGTTTGATGTCTTCTGATGAAATTAGGCATGTTGCTCAGGGTTATCTTTTGCAGGATGGAATGTTGGTGAGGAAATGTATTCCTCATGGAAGTGACTTTGCTGGGGATCCTATCATGCAGGTGGTAGTTCCAGAGAAATATCGATCATTGGTGTTGGAGATTTCTCATGATAAACTTGCTGGACATTTAGGGGTAAGAAAGACTTATGACAGAATCCTTCGTCATTTTTTTTTGGCCTAAATTGAAGAAGGATGTGTCAAAGTATATCAAGACATGTCATACCTGTCAACGAACAGGCAAGCCGAATCAGAAGATCAAACCTGCTCCACTGTTTCCTATTCCTGCTGTTTGTCCACCTTTTGAGCACTTTATTATTGATTGTGTAGGCCCACTGCCTAGATCAAAATCGGGTAGTATTTATTTGCTCACTGTGATGTGTGCATCGACTCGGTACCCTGCAGCCTATCCCCTCCGTACGATCACTGCAAAATCGGTGGTGAAGGCCTTGACTCAATTCATTTCTATTTTTGGCATTCCAAAGATTGTGCAAAGTGATCAAGGTTCTAATTTTACGTCTCATTTGTTTTCAAAGGTTTTGAAACCGTTGCACATTAAGCACAATAAAGCTAGTGCTTATCATGCTCAAAGCCAAGGGGCTTTGGAGCGTTTCCATCAGACGCTGAAGTCCCTGCTGCGTGCTTATTGTACAGAGCTGGGGGGTGATTGGGAGCAGGGATTGCCGTGGTTGATGTTGTCAGCACGTGAGGTGAGCCAGGAAAGTACTCATTTTAGTCCCAATGATTTGGTGTTTGGGCACACCGTTCGGGGACCACTGGCTGTGCTCCGCAATAACTGGACTGAAGGTACACCGCCTCAGTTGGTTAAGTTATGTGAACAACTTTAAGCGCAGATTGTATGAAGCAGGTAAGATGGCAAGAGAACAATTGCATTCTTCACAGGGACGTATGAAGTCACTTTATGATCGGCGAACTGAGAAACGACAATTTATGCCTGGTGATCAAGTGTTGGCTCTGTTACCTGTGGAGGGCTCACCATTTCAAGCTCGGTTTATTGGTCCGTATGTAGTGGTGAAACAAGTTACTGACTTAAATTATCTTATTGCCACCCCAGAGAGAAGGAAGTCAACACAGCTGTGTCATATTAATTTGTTGAAGCCTTATTATTGTCGTTCTCCTAAAGCGTTAGAGACCAGAACAGATGTGAAACCTGTACTGGTAGTTGAGAGTATTTCACCTGTTCCTTTGGAAGAGGAAATTGATGAAGGGGTTTCTTTCCCCGAGGATATGGTGCTGTTGGGACATCTTAAAATTCAGAGACTCTGGAAAATTTGTATAAAATGTTGATCCATTTAAAAGAGAGTGAACGTACCGACTTGACTGCTATTATGAATCATCATGTCTCTTTATTTGGTGATGTACCTTCGTGTACACATTGGGCGGAGCACGATATTGATGTTGGGGATGCTGAGCCCATTCGCCAACATTTTTATCGTGTCTCCCCAAATAAACTCTTACATCTGTCTGCTGAAGTTCAATATATGCTAGATCATGACATTGCACGGCCATCATTTTCCAGCTGGGCATCCCCCTGCTTACTTGTCAAAAAATCTGATGGAACTTATCGGTTTTGTACCGATTAGAGGAAGGTAAATAAAGTGACGAAGCCAGACTCCTTTCCACTTCCTCGTCTTGAGGACTGTGTTGATCGGGTTGGGGTTTCTGGATTGGAGGGAGTTGCGGTTTATTTAGACGATGTGGTGGTTTTTAGTGATTCATGGGAGCAGCACATGAGTCGCATTGCAGATTTGTTCTCCCGTTTTGTTGAGGCTGGTCTGACGGTCAATTTGGCCAAATGTGAGTTTGCCAAGGCCACCGTGATTTACTTGGGTAAGGTCGTTGGACAGGGTTGTGTGCGTCCAGTTCGGGCCAAGGTTGAGGCCATTGATCTCTTTCCTTCTCCTTCCACCAAAAAAGGAATTTATGCGTTTTTTGGGGTTTGTGGGTTACTACCGGGGATTTTGTAGGAATTTTTCCACCGTGGTAGCCCCACTCACTGATTTGCTGAGCCGGCCGTGACAGTCTATGACAAACGCGTACAAACATTTTGGACCTGAATTTGTAATTATGTACTAATTTTGTAAATGTATTTTCCATGAGGCTACTTTAAGATGTAATTTTTCGATTTGATAAACCAATGCCAACGCTGTTTATTTATAGTAGCCAGTTAGTTCGATGCCATTTTGTGTGTATAAGACAAATGTGTATAAAGTAAAAAAAAATGATATGTAATCGCAACAGCAAACTTCAGCTGCTGTTATCAGAAGTTTTCATGTTCTGTTGGCATTTTAACACAGTTGCCACATGTAACTTACACCTAAAGAAAACGATACACTGAGTAAACTAAGTTTTGTGAATAGATAAACGGTTGTTCATTATATCGATAAAACAATAACTTTAAAAAAAACGGTATTACTCAGTCATTTATTCAGTTTTAAATGTTTAATCTGGAGAAAACCGTATCTCAAAAGCTAACAAGCAGCAGTAGCATTTTCAAGTAACAGTATATCGAAATTCTAGCCTAATAATAGTAGAATAGAATAGAATAGAATAATAATAAAAAAATGTACCATTCAGAAACGTTTTGTAAGAGCCGTGTTTGGGGAGGTTCTGCTTGACTCTCTTCATTGCCGCTTTCTGGGTCTGATTCTGGCTCAAACTGATACGGCACTATTGACACCATTATGTACATTTGCCCGGAGCACATGCAGCTTCCGCCTGTAAAGGTAATGGGCGTGAAGTTTCCGGACAACGTGCGCTACGCAGTTTAGCCAATAACAACACACCGGCTCAACTAACCAATCTGAGCCCATTGCCTGTTTCTGAGGGAGTGGTTTCATAGAATCAGGAAGTCAACCGGTCGTTCAAATGACAGAGGAGAAAGCGGCTTACAATAAAGGTGAAATTTATGAAAAATAAGGCTTTTAAAAAAAAACAACACAACAACATGTTATATTGCAGCCCATAAACACAATCATGCAAAGAAATAAAGCAGTAAACCACCCCTTAAAATTTATTTTATTTTATGAAGTTCCATTTTGAAAATCACACTGACTTGCAATTCGGTTCAAAAATTAAGGGTTGGTTAGAAGTCTCTTCTGCTCACCAATGCTGTATTTATATAATACAAATACAGTAATATTGTAAAATATTATTACAATTTAAAATAACTGTTTTCTATATGAATAAATTGTAAAATGTAATTTATTCCTGTGAGGCAGTAGAATTTTCAGCATAATTTCTCCAGTCTTCAGTGTCACATGATCCTTCAGAAATCATTCTGATATGCTGATTTGCTGCAGAATAAACATATCGGTAACACTTTACAATACGGGTGCACTAATAAGCATTAATTCATACTTAACTAATGCACAGATAATCATGAGTTAATGTATGACTCATGAAGAACTAAACCATTAATTAATTATTACTGCATCAGCAACTAATAAAGAGTCAATATGATTAATAGATCACGCAATACATGAATTCCTATTAATTAAATGTGTCATCATGTATTAATTCCTTAATAACATATTTTATTAACTAATGGTGTAAATGAATGTGTTAATTACCACAGTTAGTCAATGAGATGCATTTCAACTTCCAGTTGTCTGCTTTAATTAATCATTAGCTAATGATTTGCAAATCTATTATTATGTTATGACTTTACTTGTTGAGGCACATGACTATTAACTAATTGTTAAGTAATATGTCATTATGGATATGGGTTTTGTCATCCCCACTAAAGGTCTGTGGGGCAGTTGCACATGCAGTGAGTGTAATGTCAGAGAGTGCTTGATGGATGGGTAAGTTGGGCCGCACACAAATATCAGCACAGCAGAATCTGAAATACTGACGCTGTTACACCGGGTTTAAACTGGACGAGACCATTACAGCTGTTTACACTGGACATGACAGACCATTGCAAGTCCATTTGTCCTTCATAACAGTAGCGCAAGAGCTCGGAGTACGTCAGAAATAGAGTAAGGCATCAGTTTACTGTCGGGGTTTTGTTGTGTCGTGGAGCATTGTGTCGCATCCAGTGTTGTATCACTGATTATAATGGGTTCTAGTTTCTTTGTCTGGTCTAGACACAGTGTTATGAAATAGCAGAGCTCGGCCACATGTTCTCAGTGTTCTTCCTTTAAATCCTAGAGCTCAAGCTTAACCTGATACACTCCTGTGCCATGAACTGTTGGATGCGGTGGTTCATCTGGCACAGTGGAATCCCGGTTGTAAAAGGCGGGAAAC
This sequence comes from Siphateles boraxobius, assembly GCF_051911475.1. Lineage (NCBI taxonomy): Eukaryota > Metazoa > Chordata > Actinopteri > Cypriniformes > Leuciscidae > Siphateles > Siphateles boraxobius. Next base: position 51,120,430 of record NW_027508734.1, read on the forward strand.
TGAAATCAGTGTGGATGTCAAAACCAAAATTACATATTACTTAACAATTAGTTAATAGTCATGTGCCTCAAGTAAAGTCATAACATAATGATAGATTTGCAAATCATTAGCTAATTAATTAATTAGTTAGTTAATTAAAGCAGACAACTGGAAGTTGAAGTGCATAGCATTGACTAACTGTGGTAATTAACACATTAATTTACACTATTAGTTAATAAAATATGTTATTAAGGAATTAATACATGATGACAAGTTTAATAATATCAATTCATGTATTACTTGATCTATTAATCATATTGACTCTTTATTAGTTGCTGATGCAGTAATAATTAATTAATGGTTTAGTTCTTCATGAGTCACACATTAACTCATAATTATCTGTGCATTAGTTAAGTATGAATTAATGCTTATTAGTGCACCCGTATTGTAAAGTGTTACCAACATATCTTATAAATGTGAAAACGGTTGTGCTGCTTTTTTTGTGGAAACTGATTTTCATGATACTTTTACAAATAGAAAGTTCAAAGAACAACATTTAATAAAGACATTTTTAACATTATAATGTTTTGATTTCTGAGAGGAAATTTAGGAAGTTTATGTTACTTGTGATCAGTTTAATGCATCCTTGCTGAATACAAATATGAATTTATTTAAAAGCACCAAAAATCCCCCTTATTTGAACGGTTCTGTATACATATACTTGTTGCATTTATTTGTAGGAACTCATAGAGATCTTTATCAGGGACCAAAACTCAACCCATTTTTTTCTTTCTCTTTGCTTTCACAGTCTTTTACCATGGATCTGTTTTAGGTTAGTTCACTGTTTTCACTGTTAAAGGCCTTTTGTATTGTCTGATGAGGTTTCTTGTCCTGCTTATTTTTGAAAACACTTGAAGCAAATACAGCGCACCGAATAATTCAGTTCAATATGTCCTACAGGTCGCCCGCTGTGGATATGCAAAATTAGCTGCCGACGGGCAAAAGCTTGTGTGTGTGTGTGTGTGTGTATTAAGCCATTGTAAATGTTTCAGATGTTTTTGTGACACTGATACTTGAACTCCAGCCACAAATAGACAGACAGACAGACAGACAGACACACACACACACACACACACACACACACACACACACACACACACACACACACACACACACACACACACACACACACACACACACACACACACACACACACACACGCGCGCGCTGAAATGCACAAGGTCACTTTCTAAATTATCATAATTTAAAGGAAAATGTGTTTGTGTTTAACTTTAGAAGTATATCTCCAGAAGTGTGACAAAACATGTTTAGAACATGTTAAAATTGATAAGTAAAACTCTTTTTTTGTATTTTGATTGTCTCTAGGGTGGCTGTATTATGCAGACCTTATTTAAACCATATGTACTGCAGACTATGATGTGTTTTTTTAGTTCAGTTGGTGTGTTTGTACGTGTGTGTGTGTGTGTGTGTGTGTGTGTGTGTGTGTGTGTGTGTGTGTGTGTGTGTGTGTGTGATGTGCGACTTTTGACGTCCTTTTTCAGACATATAATGGCACTCTTAAGAGGGGCATGTCTACAATAAGACAACATATCAATAACTGCAAGAACCAATCAGAGAGCAGCCAGCTAACTCGTGACATCAGAATATAACTTTTTTTTACATGATAGTCAGTCAGCCAATGAAACATATTCACAAACAGTTCTAGACACTAGTGTGTGTGTGTGTGTGTGTTTGTGTTTACTGAATGCTTGAAGTGAATCCGTTTACTGCTCTATTGTAGATTGAGTAGGCCACAGTTCAATTTTAATTAAATTTTTCCACTTTCCATTTGTTTTCCTTTTCTTTCTGTGTGGTGTCAAAGTTTAATTTAGATATTATTTTATCAGTCTGTAGCTTGAATGTGTTTGTTTAGTCATGACCAAAGGCAGACAACAGTAGGGAAAACAGTGATTATTTGTGCCGTTCTGTGACTCTGTTGACACATAAAAGACACTTGTGAAGAATCAAGTCAATGATGATGCTGATATTAGTTTTATTGACTTAAAGCTCTCCGAACAACTACATCATGTGCAGTTAAATGTCCCTGAAAATCAAGACTCATGGTTCAGTGAGTGAACCAGATGTTGAATCCAAACGGATTCATTGAAAGATTCATCAGACTGAATCAGTCCTTATGAAAACGTATGATTCTTTTTTTAAAAATGCATTACATGGACCAGCTCAAGAGTCAAGAGTAATTTCTCCATGATTCTGGACTAGTGGCGCTGTATGTTTATCAGGGCTCGCAAAATCGCTAGCCTGACGTCCCGGGGCTATTGTGTTTTCCAGTCGGGCGACCAAAATGCATTACCGGCCTGCCCGACGGGCTATCTGAAATAGTGTAATCAAATTGCTCCCTTTTATCACATTATTGACTAGTTATTTTAAGGAAAAATATGACTGTGCAAGTTTTTCATCATGCTGATTTATCCGCAGCGCAATTTCTCATGAATCTCCGTGCCTGTTTTAAGACAAACACATGATCAGTGGCGTAAGTTTGTTTTAAAAAGTGGGTGGGGCACGTGTGTGTGTGTGTGTGTGTGTGTGTGTGTGTATGTGTGTGTCTGTGTGCATGTGTGTGTGTGTGTGTATGTTGCTAATACAATACAAAATTTCTAATGCAACATTACGGTGTCTAGAAATCAATTTCAATAGTAACGTTACATTGGGTTAAATAATTTTTTTAATGAGATCTACTATTGTTAGTGGCGAGAATATTTTCATGTGAATAAATTCATAGATCAACAATTTTGCTTGTGTACCTTGATGGTCTTGTGGTTAAAACTTTTGCCAAGTTTGTCAGAGGTTCTGGGTTCTAATCCGCACACGTATAGATTTTTTTTTTCCGCATCAAAACCGAATATGTTCATCAGTGGTTACACAGTATATCAAGCAGGGACACGTCTGTGTGCATTTTGTTTTGTGATTTCACCGGAACGAATAGAGTCTCCACAACGGCGATAGATTGAAGCGTGCGTCGGAGTGAAGACTGTGCGAGCCACAAGAGAACACTGTATCCATGCAACTGATCGCTGCGGCAATGAGCACTCAGCTTGATATCAAAAACAACATATTTTAGTGCTAGATTGTCTCTTATTTAATAACTAACTAAATGAATGCCCTGCTTGTTAACTGGAGATGTTTTATTTATTTGTATTAGGACCATCCGTGCCTCGAAATGTTTTATTTTGTTATGCAAATAGTTGTGAAAAATGCCTTTTTTATTTTCTCCTTACTGCAAAAGCTATCATTTTGAAGTTCAATTGAGTAATTATAGAAACCTGTGGGAAGACCCCTAAATAGATGAGATGGTGTGTGTGTGTGTGTGTGTGTGTGTGTGTGTGTGTGTGTGTGTGTGTGTGTGTGTGTGTGTGTGTGTGTGTGTGTGTGTTATCGGCATGACTACAGAAATAGATGAGTGGCTCAAGTGGCACATTAACTGTCTCACACACTCAGTGAATTTTCTAGTTAAAGTAATAACAGCTGTTGTCTAGTTTTTGTTGATAGACAATCTTGAACGTGATTATTGTGTATTCTGCTGATTTCATATGTGAAGTTCATATTTTCCAGCTGATTTACACAGATGACATTTAGTGTGAAGTGTGTGAATGATGTGTGATGGTCTTTTGCACATCCGTTACAATGATGAATGCATATCATCCATTTCCAGTAAAAATGTGTATGATTTATAGCTGTTGTCCGTCCCTGGTGAAATAGAAGTAGGCCTACACTTTAGCACACTTTTAAAATAGGTACTTATGGTCATAATATACTCTACTTTTAAAGAATATACTTAAGAATGTAATCTGTAAAGTATTAAATGATTAGTTCACTTCAGAATGAAAATTTCCTGCTAATTAACTTTAACTTACCCCCACGTCATCCAAGATGTTCATGTCTTTCTTTCTCTAGTCGAAAATAAATTAAGGTTTTTGAGGAAAACATTCCAGGATTTTTCTCCATATAGTGGACTTCAATGGGAACCAACGGGTTGAAGGTCCAAATTAGGGCTGTAGCTATCTATTAATTTAGTAATCGAGTATTCTTCTGATTATTCCATCGATTAATCGAGTAATTGGATACAAAATGTGTGGTAATAAAAATAGATCCAAGTGAACAACAGCCTTTAAAATGACTTAAAAATACAAATAGGTAACACTTTACAATATGGTTCATTAGTTAACATTACTTAACTACCTTAGTTAACATTCTAAGAATGAACAATACTTCTACAGCATTTATTAATCTGAATTAATATTAATTTCAACATTTACTAATACATTATTAAAATCAAAGGTCGTATTTGTTAATATTAATGTACTGTGAACTAACATGAACAAAAATGAAACTAACATTAACAAATATTAATACAGTTACAAATGTTAGTTCATTAAGGTTCATTGGTTAGCATTAGTTAATGTATTAACCAACATGAACTAACAATGTAAAGTGTTACCAAAATGTATATTAACAAATAATAATTATTTGTTCAAATAAAGTAATCATATGGGTTTTATTGAACAATGCTGTTAAAATACACCATGTAAATATTAAATGATATAAACTAATAAACATAACTTATGTACATTAGGTAAAAACAAATGTCCACAGAGAGCACCAATGGCTTGGTTACACTAAGGCATGATCAAATCCTTGTTTAGTATTGGCCAAACAAAATTTAATTCAAATGTCAACTTAATCTTTAATATTTGGTCACTTCTGTACGATAGAATGTGCTCTACGATAGAACTCTAGCTGCTGTAATTTCTTGAACAATAACATGTGCACGTCAAAACATGCAAACTCAGTACAAGGGTTAAACTTTCATTTGAAATCACGATGAACAACAATTCGCATATATTTCAGAAAGATATTTATGTATTCTCCTGTGTTGGCGTAGATTTACAAATAAGTTGTGCTACGAATTTTGTGAAACGGCGCACACTGCGTGCAGAAGAACGTTATAAGCAGACAAACCCCCCCCCGTACGCAGAGATGGAGTTTGAGAAACCCGAGACGCTCACACGCATATAAATGATGACAGTGCAGCTATGAAACACGTATCAGAAGTTTTGCGTCCCAGCACATGCAGAGACTTGAGTATGTGTGGAGCAGCGTTTACTTTGAACGGAGCTGAGGTACTTTTAACACAATCTGCACGCATGTAAATAATTAAAGGTTCGTGCTTCTATGTGGGGGACAAAAACACTGCATGTATTTTTTTTAACTGATTCGCAGCCTTAGTGATTTATCATGATGGCACTATGCTTTTTTATGATTGTGAATGGTTTAAAATAGATTGCGTAGCCTTAGAAAACGGTCTAATAATGCGGTTCATGGATTTTTGTCAGTGGAATGCGCCACTTCCGGGATTTTGCCGGTTACTCGACACGGGTAAATTGCAATCGAGGATTTTTTTAAATCGAGTACTCTACTTTAATCGAGGAATCGTTACAGCCCTAGTCTAAATTACAGTTTCAATGCAGCTCCAAAGGGCTCTACACTATCCCAGCCGAGGAATAAGGGTCTTATCTAGAGAAACGATCGGTTATTTAAAAAAAAAAAAAAAAACACTTTTAACCCTTTTAATCACAAATGCTCTTCTTGCACTATCTCTGTGATGCGCCACGTATTACGCATTAATTTTTATTATATAAAAAGAATGCATGAAGCTAGAATAAAAGTGATTTCTTTTGTAATTGTTTTTTTTGTTGTAATTTTTGTAAAAATGACCAAATACTTTTTAAAATAAATGCTGGCGGAGAAAGAGTTAGGTAAAATTGCTTGAATGTTTAAATTTCGAGACTTAAAACTGCGTGCAGATAATGAACGTTAGAGATTTCCACATTTTTGTGGGAATATCCTGCTTTATAATCACGAAACAGGCGGGAAGGTGTAAAAGTATGTGCAATACCTTCATTCCCGAACCGGAATTCTTCTTTTTATCAACATTACAGCGGTTTAAATTTATCTAATAAAGAAAATGTGTTGTCAGTATATTGTCAGTTTATATATGTGTGTTTGTATATAAAAAAATAAATTAAAAAAATAATATATATATATATATATATATATATATATATATATATATATATATATATATATATACATATTAGGGGTGTCACGATTCTCCAAATCCTCGATTTGATTACATTTTCGATTCTAAGGTCACGGTTCGATTCTCTAATTTTTTTTTTTTTTTTTTTTAAGCACAGGTTGCTGTTGCTCATAAAAAGCTGACATCAGTTCATTGGCATCTCACACATCTCTGTTGTTATCAATGAAGCTGACTGCACAATGCATGTTTCATAATATATAGCTACACTTTGTTTGTTATAATTAGAGGATTTGCCAGCATGCAGAATTCAGCACTGAACAAAAATTCAGTTTTGAGCGGTGAGGAGAGTCTATCTTAAATGCTTCTGATTGGCCATTGCGTTCAAGAAATCAACACATGTCTGTGATTGGCTAAATCGCTCAACGCTGCAAACATGTTATAAATAGAAACTCTTGCCTGTAAATCGTTTCTATTTTGTTTTAGTTGTTCTTGTTGCTTTTCTGCAACAGATAAATAAAAATGTATTAGTTTTTATGTTTTATTCATAGATATTTCTAGTTTGCGGGAGTCCCGCGAATCGTTTTACTCTCCCGCACACACAGAGTGAGTGCATGACCGCCCGCGCTCGCACTCGGCCATCAAATCTAGTCCCACGCCGCACTCTATTGCGTTGGGAGTGCCGGCTCTAGATCAAGGGCCCGGCCCAAGGATAGTGACGGGAAATATCGGCTCGGGTCGGGCCAAGTTCGGGCTCGGTCATATAATCTAAGTAAGAGGACTTACAGCCTTTCAACACGTGTGTTTTTTTTCCCCGTGCCGTGATGAGTCGTTCATGAATGATTTCTGTTCATTGCCTCTGTCACGCGACAAATGAACAAAAGACTCGGAAGGTAAAGTAATTATTAATGTTCCCTGTAAATTATTTTTGACTGCATTATAATGATTTCTTAATTCAGAATATGATCAAGATTGCTTAGGTGGATGTGTTCCAGGAATTTGCCTGTTAAAAGTATTACATTTAAAGCCCCTGAAATGAACAAAATGACTAGATAAAAAAATTAGGCCTAGTTAATTTTGATGAACGAGATCGAACAAGAGAGTCAGTAAAATGATCCGAACTACCCATCACGGGCGTGACATGGGGGCGTGGCAGCATCGACGATTACATTTTTGAATTCGAAGTTCGAGATTGTGACTTAATTTAAAATCGAAATCGTGACACCCCTAATATATATATATATATATATATATATATATATATATATATATATATATATATATAAATATCATTTTTTTATGTTTTTATTTATTTATTTTTAATTAAAAATATGCTGTTAAAATGGCATTGATAAACATATAGTAGAAATCATGAGTGAGTTGTGCTTTAGGACACGGAGCTGTTTGAGCATGTGTACACACACACAAACACACACACACACACACACACACACACACACACACACACACACACACACACACACACACACACACACACACACACACACACACACACACACACACAGTCAGTCTCTGAGGTCAGAGGTCACCGCTGTGCTGTCAGTAGGTTCCTGCAGCTCTTGTTCAATGTGTTTGTTTATTATATTCACTAATTAACTCAAGGCCACAGTGAAGTGCTGTAAAATCAGACAACAACAACAGATCAAACTCTCTCCGTCTGTCACATTTGCTGGTGCTTTTCTCTCTCTCTCTCTCTCTCTCTCTCTCTCTCTCTCTCTCTCTCTCTCTCTCTCTCTCTCTCTCTCTCTCTCTCTCTCTCTCTCTCTCTCTCTCTCTCTGTCTGTGTGTGTGAGAGAGAGAGAGAGAGAGAGAGAGAGAGAGAGAGAGAGAGAGAGAGAGAGACTGCTCACAGGTCAGACTTTTGCATCCAGTAGCCTAGATGAACTGGTGTGTTCAGTGAAGATCCGGTGATTTACAGGCTGTTCACATATCAGACATTCGATTATCTCCCGTCATGCCGCTGGATTCACCTGCTGTTGTTTGACATTCATCAGACTCATGTGGCATTTAATTCCCTTTCCGTTTGACCACTGCTAAGTGCTGAAGGGCTGTTTGATGCTTTTGCTGGAAACGATGATTTGAGATGTTTTTTTTGTTTGTTTTTTAGAGACTGAAATTATTTTTACTGAACACTTGAGATGTTGAGTCTCCCTATTCAAACACACCTGATTTAACTCATAAGCTCAGTAGTAAAGACTCCAGGACCAGGGATGGGAACCATTTTCTTTTTTAAATAAAATACTTCATGTTCTTCAGTCTGCGGTCTGTGGACGTCCTCTCTCCAAAAACAATGAAGCAGACGAGAGAATAACACATCCAGAATTAGATGCTATTTCTCCTCAGTAAATGTTTCCAGTTTCAAACGGGCTGCTGGTCTTACTGACGTCAGTCTCTGCTTGGAGAAAACGGACCAAATATGCAGCTAAACGCAAACATACGAGGCAGAGCGTTTCAGGGAAACGTGATGAAGTCTTTCTGAGAGTCTCTGAAGTGCTTTAATAAAAGAATAAGGTCCGAATGAGATCCGTACAAGCGTGACGGGGGTCAGACGCTTGAAACCAAACGAGCCGTTTGGCTTTTGTTTACAGAATTGGGGCAAGATTTTTTTTCTTTTTTTTTTTTTTTTGCATGGCGTCAATAGAGCAAGCCTGTGCTTCAGACTCATTTGCTCAGGAAATGTAAAGCCGAACAGAAGCGGCAACAATGGCTCTTCTGCGAGAGACAAAAGAGAACCTGAAAGGCAATATATCATACACCGTACAGAGCATTTCCAAACAAAACGCAGTTCATTAATTTAGCGTGTTCACTCTTGCTGACAGGAAAGACATAGTGCTGCTGTGCTGCTAGTGAATCAAAAGTTTCAGCTTGACTCGCTCAACGTTCCTTTCCTCTTTCAAATAATCCTGATGCTAAAAGACAAGATGAGAAATACATTTTAAAGATATTTACCAAACCCAAAAGCTCTGCATTTCATGCTTGTCACAATCATTTTGTAAAAACTTAGCATTTTTAAAGGGGAACAACAGCAATCTCACTGCATCATCTGTGTAATCGTTCACTCTATCTCTCTCTGTGTGTGTGTGTGTGTGTGTGTGTGTGTGTGTGTGTGTGTGTGTGTGTGTGTGTGTGTGTGTGTGGTTCACGTATACCCTACTTTATGGGGGCAAAATGCTCCCACAAAGATGGCAATATATGAAATCATTGTCCTTGTGGGGACACTTTTGGTCCCTATGAGGAAAACTGCTTATACATCATACAGAATTATTTTTGGTAATGTAAAAATGCAGAAAGTTTTTGCAGGTTTATGGTTAGCAGATAGAATATAGTTTGTACAATATAAAATCATTATGTCTATGAAATGTCCCAGGTGTGTGCAATATTGACAAAACTTTTTTTGTCTGGTATTTTATTGATGACGATAATTAGACATTATTTTGCGGAGTGTGTTTATTGTGTTGGTACCTTGGCAGGTTTAGGACTGCTGTGGACAGCTGACTTCCAAAGCTTTTGATATTCTTCATATTCTGTGCGATGGTCAGTTCGCAGCAGTGACAAATCATATTTTCCAATAAGTTTAAATTGATTGTTTACCTTTTATAATGTTTTTTTCTCCTAATTAAATGTATGCATCATCTTTTGTGTCAAATTCTTACATTTAATCAATACATTCAATTAGAATAAGACACAATAGGGCTGTTACCAATCAACTGAAATCAGTGAACAAAACGACTCGGTTACTAACGTAACCTCGGTTCCCTGAGAGGAGGTCTCTCCTATTGCGTAAGTAGCTTACGCTATGGGAAAACTCCTTTTCTCGAGAATACTGAAGTCTTTATGTAAAACGCATTGCAGCTGCACAGCTGACAGCAATGAACGAAGGAAGCTCGGTCATTGGCTGTGCTGCGGCAACTTGCTCGAACCAATGACGGTGCGACTCTGAATGCGCGACCAATGAGCGCGCTTCGCGCCCGCGCGCGTCACAGCCCGCCAAGATGGGCGTGGCCAAGAGCTATTTATTGGGCGCCCCGTCATGAGAGTTCTTTAGGTTAAAACGACTGAAGCGAACTAACCAAGCACAAGCACGGCAGCTTACGCAATACTCGTTCCCTCCTCTCAGGGAACCGAGGTTACGTTAGTAACCGAGTCGTTCCCTTTCGAGAGGTCTCTCCTATTGCGTAAGTAGCTTACGCTATGGGAACACCATGCAAAACGCCGTGCATGCTGAACTTCGCCTTATGATAGCCAGAGGCAGGTGCCTGAGCTGAAAAGCAAAGTTATCATCCAACTAGCCGGCAGAGGCGAGCTTTATATGTGGGAAAAAACACAGAGCGGCTAGAAGGCGCTCAGTGTGACACAAGGACATACATAATCTAGATACGAACTCGTAGTTCAACTAGCATCATGCTGATAGTACATTGGAATGCAATGTCGGCACCTGTAGGTTGTAGAACCTGATAAATGTGGACGGTGAGGCCCAGCCTGCCGCCGCACAAATATCCTCGATCGGTATCCCGCTCGACCATGCCCAGGAAGAAGCCACACTCCTGGTGGAGTGTGCTTTGACTCCCCAGGGGCATTGAAGTCCCTTAGCTTCATAAGCCAGTGCTATAGCCTCAACTATCCAGTGAGAGATTCTCTGCTTTGAAACGGCGGAACCTTTCGTACGGCCGCCAAAGCATACAAACAGTTGTTCTGTCTGTCTGAATAGGGCAGAACGCTCCAAATACACTCTGAGAGCCACCCTGGACCACCCTGCAGTCGTTAGGTCCGAATTCTAGGCAGGCAGCTCTTGTCGAAAGCGCGTACAGGTCGCCCACTCTCTTGACCGAGGCGAGTGCCAGCAAGAGCGCAGTCTTAAGCGAGAGCTGTTTAAGGTGCACGTTTCGGAGTGGTTCGAACGGGGGCCCTTTAAGAGCGTCTAGGACAGTAGCTAGGTCCCAGATCGGCACTGAGGGGGGGCGTGAAGGGTTCATCCTCCTAGCGCCCCTTAGGAAACGAATAATTAGGTCGTTTCTTCCCAATGGACGTTCCATTACAGGGTCGTGTGAGCTTGGAGGGGGTGCGGCCCGCCTCCAGAAGCCCTTGTAGAAAAGCGAGTACGTTCGTAATTTCGCATGTTTTAGGGTTCAGGCCCTTGGCATTACACCAGTCACTGAACACTTTCCATTTCTGAGCATATAAGCGTCTCGTAGAGGGCGCCCGCGCCTCAGCGATGGTTTTTAGTGCTCCGCTCGTGAGGTTCCTGGGAACCCGTTAAGGGGCCATGCATGAAGGGCCCACAGATCGGGGCGGGGATGAAATATCATCCCGCTGGCCTGACTGAGGAGGTCTGGCCTCAGTGGAATCGACCGTGGTGCAGATGTTTGGTTCTTCCAGAGTGGGGCTATCAGAAGCACTGCGTTTTGCTCCTCTCTGACCCGACTGATGACCTGTGGCGGCATCGCGATCGGGGGAAAGGCATATAAGGGGCGGCTCGGCCAGCTCTGGGCGAGTGCGTCCGTGCTTTTTGTGAAGAAAAGAGAGCAGTGCGCGTTCTCCTTGGAGGCGAAGAGGTCGATCTCCGCTTTGCCAAAGGTTTTCCATAACCACTGAATCGTCAGCGGGTTGAGAGCCCATTCTCCTGGAAGAATCTTGTCTCTGGATAGCATGTCTGCCCCCTGGTTCAGGGCGCCTGGCACATGCGCTGCTCTCAGCGAGCGCAAGTTGTGCTGGGACCATAAAATGAGTCCCCTGGCCATTGAATGCATGGAGCTCGACCTGAGTCCACCCTGGCGATTTATGTACGACACTACCGTCATGTTGTCCGTTCGGACCAGGACGTGTTCGTTTTTTAGATGTGGAAGCAGGGCTCTGAGAGCCAAAGCGACTGCTTTCATCTCCAGACAGTTTATATGTAGGCGCTTTTCCGGGTTTGACCAAAAGCCGGAGACAGGCCTGCCCTCGTAAAGGGCCCCCCAACCTATTTTGGAGGCATCTGTCGTTATCATCTTTCTCCTTGTGTTCACACCCAGACTCACGCCTGACTGGTACCAGTCGGCGGCTTTCCAGTGCGTCAGGGCTTTTATACAGCCGTGGTTCGCTCTGATTAAAAGGTGGCCCGAACGCCACGCGTGAGTAGAGACGCGGCTCTTGAGCCAGCGTTGGAGAGGGCGCATATGCAACAATCCTAGCTGGAGTACGGCCGATGCTGAGGCCATGAGACCAAGCATCCTCTGAAACCGCTTGACGGGGGCGCGCGCGCCCGCCCTGAATGATGTTGCAAGGCGCCGGATGGTGAGCGCGCGCTCTGATGAGAGACGCGCTGTCATTTGCATCGAGTCTAGAACTATTCCCAGGAAAGAAATCCTCTGGCTGGGAGATAGTATGCTTTTTGCAAAATTGATTCTTAGACCCAGGCATTCTAAATGGCTGATAATCCAAGATCTGTGTGTTATTAACTGACTTCTCTGATTGTGCTAGGACCAGCCAATCGTCGAGATAATTCAGTATTCGCACTCCCCTTCGTCTCAAGGGGGAAAGTGCTGCATCCATACATTTCGTGAATGTACGGGGAGCCAGGGACAGGCCGAACGGAAGTACTGTGTACTGGTAAGACTGTCCCTCGAAAGCGAATCTCAGAAACGGCCTGTGATGAGGCGCTATTGGAATGTGAAAGTAAGCATCTTTCAGATCCACTGAGAGAAACCAATCTCCTGGGCGTACTTGCGCGAGGATATGCTTGGTTGTTAACATTCTGAACGAGCGAATCATTAGTGCTTTGTTCAGGTGTCTGAGATCTAGGATGGGGCGGAGACCGCCATCCTTTTTCGGGATGCGAAAATAGCGGCTGTAAAAACCTTCCTCGCTCATAGAGGGGGGAACAGTTTCCACAGCGCCCTTTTCTATTAGTTTGCGCACTGGTGCGTAGAACATGTGAACACTCCTTTCTCACTTTCGTCTCGACCACAGTCGTAAAACGTGGTGGTCTGCGAGCGAACTGGAGCGAGTATCCGTGCTTTACTATATCCAATACCCATTTCGGCATATCTGGAATGTTTTCCCATGCCGCTGCGTGTACAGATATGGGCTGAATACAGGCTAGGGGCGGGCCGCTGTGACGTAGGGACCCGGCCAGCGAATCGCCTGAGCTCGCAGCTCTCAGAGGCGCGGGCGCGCGGAGCAGCTGAGTGAATGGGCGCGTGTGTGATTACAACAGCGCGCGCTGTGTCTGTAAAACTCGCAGCCTGAGCTGGGGTTGTGTTTGACACTGCAAGGACAGTGTTTATAAGTGGGGGTGCATAAACAGTGGTAGGCACACTCGTCACTTTTATAATGTTTCCCGCTTTTACTGGGGGTGAATTTATAACTGTCTGAACAGTGCTTGTGTGTAGTGGTGCGTACACTCTCTCTTCTCATTCCTGTGGCTAGGGCGGCTTTCGAGGCTCAGGGTTCAGCACAATCTTGGGCCCGGCTTACGGTTGTGAGAGCGCAAGCGGCGTCGAGTGTCAGCCTGAGGCGCGGGCTGAGAGGCGGTGGGAGCTGTTCTAGCCCGCTGCGGCTGTAGCGGTCTCTGTCTGCTCTGCGATGAGCTGGAGCGCTTGGGCAGGAAATGGCGCATAGCTTGTGAAGCGTTCTGGGCCTCAGTGAAGCGTTCGGCGAAACGCTTAACCGCCGGTCCAAACAGCCCGCTGGTGGAGATAGGCGCGTCGAGAAATGGCGCCTTATCCGCGTCCTTCATCTCCGTCAGAGTTAACCACAGATGGCGCTTGAGAACAGTCAAATTAGCCATGTGATTGGCCACGGCCTCCTCGAGGGGCGGTGTTCCCTCGTAGCTTCTTTCCTTCGCGCCGTCCACAGAGGAGAGCGAAGAAGAAAAGGAAGGCTTTAAATGCGCAGAGTGGGGGGCTTTCCACGACTTGGTGGTTCGTCGTGAACTTCCGGGAAGAAAGGAGAAGGCCTTTGCCGAGGGGCCTGCTGGCGCCCCTGCAGAAACCACTCATCCAATCGGCTCCGGGTTGGTTCTTCGGGAGAAGACCAATCGAGCCGGAGGTCTTCCACGGCCTTAGAGAGGACACGGATAATCTCGGTATCCATGGTGGAGCCCCCGCTCGTGCTAGCTAGCGTCGACGGGGCGGGGTCGAGAGTGGAGCCCGGCCAGTCGTCCGATGCAGCGTCGATGGACAAGCTGTCATCTATTCCCCCATCGTCCTCGGACGCGCCGAAAGTCACAAGGCCCACCGCTCTGCTAGAGGGGTGTAGGTCCGGCTGGGTGAACTGAACCGGCGGTGGGGAAGGCAAGAGCGGCGGTGAAGCACGCGGAGACTGGCTCGGCGTGACGTCACTGAGCTCAGGTTCAGGAAGCCTCTGTGAGCGGCGCTTTTTCTTAGTGCACGGCTCAAACAGAGGGGTGGCGGCGATGGGCTCGCTCACGGCCAAAGCGGCGAGGCGAGCCCGCAGTGCGGAGAGACCCAGGTCATCACATTCTGGGCATTCGCCCTTGGTCAAAGCAGCTTCTGCGTGGTCCCGGCCCAGGCAGCGAGCGCAGCTGATGTGACGAAATCCGTCCGGGAGAAGGAAGCAGGAAGGCATTTGGAACAACGCCTCAGAAAATTGCTCTTTTACAAGTGTCGCGGGGCGAACAGATGAAAAGATGCTTGCGTGTGTGGCACGCCGGATGGCTCAGTAGGATGGCGTTCGAAGGCGGCTGAAGGTGCCGATGTCCTCGTAGCAATCCCGCTGGTATGCTTCTCGACGGCGGCGAAGGCTTCAATAATCCGGAAGATCCAGCGAAAAAGGTGTTCGCTGAAGGGGATTAAATCTAAAGAACTCTCATGACTGGGCGCCCAATAAATAGCTCTTGGCCACGCCCATCTTGGCGGGCTCTGACGCGCGTGGGCGCGAAGGGCGCTCATTGGTCGCGCATTCAGAGTCGCCCCGTCATTGGTTCGAGCAAGTTGCCGCAGCACAGCCAATGACCGAGCTTCCTTCGCATTGCAGCTGTGCAGCTGCAATTTGTTTTACATAAAGACTTCAGTATTCTCGAGAAAAGGAGTTTTCCCATAGCGTAAGCTACTTACGCAATAGGAGAGACCTCTCGAAAGGGAACTCATCTTTGCAATGCAGAGGAAACACAGATGCTGCATCTGGATTGTCATTTAGATGCATTGCACATACTGTTTAATGCAGATCAGTGGCAACATGAATACATTTATCCTGGCGTTACAAATGCATACAAAATGTTTTGATGTTTTAAACACAAAACGTTGAATATTGATATTAGAGATTTAGAAATTATTTAAAAAAATGAAAAGATACTTTAAATGTAAAGTTTCAACTGCCAGTAGATGGTAGCAAGTCACTGTTATTGAGTGAGTCATTGAGTTTCAGCAGATTCATTCAAATGGCTGATTCATTCAGGAATGAAGCATTATGACTGAGTCATTGAATCATTAATTTAAACGATCCGTTAATTCAGTAATAAAACACATCCTTGTGTTGCTCAGATGTTTGAGCTATTGAACTATTTTTTTTTTGGGTGAAATCAAATACTGTAGATATAAAAAAAAAATCAACTTCTTGTTTATTGAATGGTTTTAAAATCAATATCATTTTGAAATCGCACAGTAAAAGTGCACTCTAAATGAGCAAGCACACTAGTCTAACCTACTAAGGCTACATCATGTAATGTATGCATGCACTCTCTAGGTGTGTTTTTGTAAAGTGTGGACATACTCGATATTGTCAGATCGCACAACGTTAAAACAATAATCACAACAATATTATCGTAGATTTTATTGTACACCCCTAGAATGTCCCCATAAAACATGAAAACCCCATGTGTTTGTGTGTGTTTGTGCATCTGTGAGCGCATATGGGTTGTGTACACAAATGTGTTTCTGCTTTGACTGTGAAATCGGCCACATGCGTGTCACCAGAGCCGAACCGAACGCTGCTCGATGCTTGAGTTACTGGTTTATAGCTCTGCAACTATTGATGTTTTATTTTATTTATTTATTTTCTTAGAAATAAATGAAGGCTATTAATCAAATATAAATATTTATTTTTAATATATATATATTCACCCCCCCCCCCCCCCCCACACACACACACACACACAATTTAATGTGATAAAAAAGCCTTATTTTATTTTCTGTATTTTCTCCAAACTAAACGGAGTTAAATATAATTTGTATGCTAAGGATTTACTATACATACTTTTCATTTGTAAAGTGGAGGTATTCAGACCACAGATTGACTAAATGATCATTAGTTGTTGACTGTTTATAATCAGTTTTATTGATGAGTCTCTGGAGCTCATTTCCAACCTCAGACACACGACATTAAACAGACGTTGTTCTCTTCAAAACTCTGCTGCATTACAGACCCGTATGAAAGGAAATCCGAACAAATCTCTGTCCCTCAGCGGCGGATGGACCAGTGGAAACAAGCTCGGCTAATCTTACCCTAGAGAATCAGCTTTGGCAAACTCCATTTCATCGCTCGCTGCCACCTTATCAGACCGGGAGAGATTTACAAAGCTCAACCCCTGTGTGTGTGTCTGTGTTTTTTTGTGTGTGCGCATGATACATGTTTGACTGTCTCTTTTTACTGGATGCACAAGCGACATCTTATCAATCTCTTGTTAGTTGTGATTTGTTTTCATGGGTTCATTCAGTAAGAATCTCCTGCACTGATCATATGATCACTCTTTTCCCCTTTTTATCTCTTTCTCTAATATTTCAGTAGAGAAATTGATTGATTCAAATTGATTCAAATACACTAACTGAAATTCTAATTCTAACTGTAATTCAAACTTTATATTCTACTATGGTCAGTAATATTTTAGGTTACACTTTACAAATAAGGTTCCATTAGTTAACAATCAACTAACAATGGAAAATACTTCTAAAGCAATTATTAATCTTTTACTAATACATTTTTTAAATAATGGACTTGAGCTAATGATATCATTTATCGTAAAAATTGTATGTTAACAAAACCAATGTTGACAAATAGGGCTGGACAATAATTCAATATCAATATATATCGCGATATTTTTTTTTTCGATAACGGTGATATGATTTTTAAACACATTTTCGATATTTCAATATACATAGCAGCATTTGCCACTGACTGACGTTAGGCGCGCAGCCGTCAGAAAGAGCAAAACACAATTGGCTACTTTCCTGATGACGTACACCACAGACACACAGCCACTGCTCAGAGCAGCGGATCTCCAACGCGGCAAGTTTCAGCCACAGAATGAGCAACCCTGACCGCAATGCAAATGTGACTGAACGAGCTTCCACAAGTGAGGAGAAAGCAGACGAAATAGTTGATAAGAGAGGAAAGACTAATTCAGTGGTATAAATTCAGTGGTGTTTCGGTGTTTCAGCGTGCTGCAAAATGTGCCGGAGTGTGACTGCCGAGTCCGACTAGCAGCGGGAACACATCAGACGAGGATCAGGAGATAGACTGTGCCGATGCGCGCGTCCGCGGCCAGGAACGTCACGTCCACACTCTAAAAATAGCTCACCGAAAGTTCTAATGAGCAGGTATCGCTCCCTGTGAATGTCCTGACGCGCGCACACACACGCACACGACGCGCAGAATCCAGTTCTCTTTCTTTAGCGCTTGAATAATAACACACACATTTATGCCAAAATGTCTGTTTTGTCAATTGTATCCTCACAAGAACAGTCTAAATGAGTTAAATAAAATCTTAAATGAAAGTTAAGAGTAGCCTAAATGAGAAAATTAAATGTGTAAGATCCTCTCATAAGCGACAGATCTTAAGGGGACAGCAGCCAATTCTGTCTGTCAGTTAAGTTAACCAAAGAACAAAGGGTAACAGAGCAAATTACTATATATCTATATTTAATTTATAATTTATGCAGTTCAGACTATTTGATAACCTTATTCAATTTCTGTATATTTCAGTTTTATTTACACACAAAGCATTAATGATGCACATTTTTGACTTTATAAAATGATTAATTCAAGTCTTGAAAAAAGTAAGACATATTTTTGCAATTCATAGTTTAGTAGCCTACTTTTATTTTTGGCAGAATTTATCATTATAATCAACTTAATTATTTCCTGGATTTTGTAACACCATAGTCCCTACATTTATGTACATGCAGGAAATGGGATTTAAATCGGAAAAAAAATTCCCCCATTTTGTGTACCAAATGTTGCACAAATGTTATGGCAAATGTAAATTTAAAAACAGAAATGCATTGCCATTTTACATATTACATTGTCATTTTGCATATTACATTTCAAACTGAATATTGCTACTCATATGCTTTCATAGTCTTGTAGCAGGTATTGAGAAGAGAATACTATTGTTATGATGGGTTATTTCATTGCTTCATGTAGTTTGTTATGGTGCAGTAGCGAAAGACTCCATCAGATTTCATAGACTTGGCAAATTCATTTTTCAGACGATTGTAGGAACAGACATCTGTTATGGGCGTTCTTGGCAGTTTTTCTGAGGCTTTTATATGGTACATATCGATATCGGAATTATATCGTATCGACCGAAATTAAGAAATATATCATGATTAGGGGTGCGCCGATCCGATACTCAGTATCGGTTTTGCTCCGATACTAGCAATATTTGCCGGATCGGGTATCGCCAGACGAGACCATCCAAATCCGATCCGATATTGTAGCCTACGTATGTTATTGTTATACAACACAAAAGGCACAAAAACATTATAAAGCACTATAATGTTTTCGTGTACTGTATTCCAAGATTTATGAAGCCATTACTGTTACGAATTTGCGTGGAAGCAAAGGCAGTAGGCGGATCTAAATGCAGCAGTAGACTTTAATTACAGATACAGACAAGATACTCGTGGTACGCACATTAAAACATACATTCAATAACTGACCACGAACAAAAGAGCAGACAGGATTTAAATACACAGACAGGATGAGGGAACAAGACACAGCTGGGGCAAATCAGAACACCGAGCGGGACCATACAACCTAACAAGACAACACACCTGAAACAAGGGACCTAATAATGACATGACTAGGATAACAGACTACAATTAACAAGGCACAAACTGAATAAAAGACCAAAGACAGAGAAACCACAAACCAGAAACATGACAAAATGAATAAACACCGTAACATTATCCCCCCCTTCCATAAGGCGCGACCCCGCGCCGAATGAACATCAAATAGGGGCGGGAGGGTGGGTGCCCTGGAGGCTGACGAGGGCGTGGCTTGCCCGGAACAGGAAGACTCCAGGGCGGAGCAGGACGTGACGGCGGCCAGGGCGGAGCAGGATGAGGCGAAGGCCAGGGCGGAGCAGGACGAGGCGAAGGCCAGGGCGGAGCAGGACGAGGCAAAGGCCAGGGTGGAGCATGGCGTGGCAAAGGCCAGGGCGGAGCACGATGAGATGGTGGCCAGGTCGGAGCAGACTCAGACGAGGATGAGAACCATGTCGACGTCGTCTCCATGGCCCTCACGGAGTACCTTCTGCCCCCCCCCCAAAAAATACTTGGGGAAATCCTCGGGAGGAACCTCCAGGTGGTAGATGGGTTCCGGGCAGGCCTCCCGGAGCTTGAAGGGCGCAGGCAGGACGAGGTGCAGAGGCGGGGCCGGCAGGGCGAGGCGCAGAGGCGGGGCCGGCAGGGCGAGGCGCAGAGGCGGGGCCGGCAGGGCGAGGAGTCTGGGAACGCCCTCCGTAGCCTGGCGAAGCAAACGAGTCCTCCTCCTCCTTCTGCGACGACACTTCACTGGGCTTGATTCACTACTGGACGTACTTGACTCAGTAGACTCACTTGACTCACTTGACTCGGCAGACTCACTTGACTCGGCAGACTCACTTGACTCGGCACTTGATTCACTTGACTCGGCACTTGATTCACTTGACTCGGCACTTGATTCACTTGACTCGGCACTTGATTCACTTGACTCGGCACTTGATTCACTTGACTCGGCACTTGATTCACTTGACTCGGCACTTGATTCACTTGACTCGGCACTTGATTCACTTGACTTGGCACTTGATTCACTTGACTTGGCACTTGATTCACTTGACTTGGCACTTGATTCACTTGACTCGGAACTTGACTCACTTGACTCGGAACTTGACTCACTTGACTCACTTGACTCACTTGACTCGGAACTTGACTCACTTGACTCGGAACTTGACTCACTTGACTCACTTGACTCGGAACTTGACTCAGAACTTGATTCACTTGACTCGGAACTTGACTCGGAACTTGATTCACTTGACTCGGCGGCACTTGACTCGACGGCAATTGACTCGTTGACTCGGGAAGCGCGGTCTCACTTGACTCGGCGGCACTTGACTCACTTGACTCGGGTTCGTCGAGGCTGAAGCGACGTGCGGGTTCGGAAGACAGAAGCTCAGCCTCAGGCATGTCGATCTCGGCAGGAAGAAGCTCAGGCATGTCGGTCTCGGCAGGAAGAAGCTCAGGCATGTCGTGGAAAGCGGGCTCGACTCGGTTCACGTGAAGCGCAGGCTCGTGGAGCGTGGTCTCGGCTGAGCAGCTGAAGTGAAGCGCGGGCGCGACCGGGCTGACGTTAAGCGCAGGCTCTCGCAGCTTCTCCTCCACGCCCACAGTAAACGGGGAACCGCTCCACAACAGGGCCAGGTCAACGTACCATTCTAAAGATCCGTGAGGACCAGGTTCGGGCATCAGAGACCGGAGTGGTTCCGATAATCCTCCGCGGAAGAAGATCTTCAAGCCGTGGGTGTTCATTTGCGCGAGATATGCCAGCTCGAGGAATTCTGCAACATAATCCTCGATGGCGCGATTCTCCTGGCGAAGACGGAGGATCTGGACATCAGGACTCCAGGTAGGCATGGCTGCTAGATCCTAGGGGGTCAGTTATTCTGTTACGAATTTGCGTGGAAGCAAAGGCAGTAGGCGGATCTAAATGCAGCAGTAGACTTTAATTACAGATACAGACAAGATACTCGTGGTACGCACATTCAAACATACATTCAATAACTGACCACGAACAAAAGAGCAGACAGGATTTAAATACACAGACAGGATGAGGGAACAAGACACAGCTGGGGCAAATCAGAACACCGAGCGGGACCATACAACCTAACAAGACAACACACCTGAAACAAGGGACCTAATAATGACATGACTAGGATAACAGACTACAATTAACAAGGCACAAACTGAATAAAAGACCAAAGACAGAGAAACCACAAACCAGAAACATGACAAAATGAATAAACACCGTAACAATTACATATAGTTTAATGTGAGGTACAGATTTAAATCGTTAAATTAATCTTCACCTAAGTGCCTCCCTCCGCGGCGGCTGCCTGTCAGTCATTCTCAGCACTCAAACAGCCCGTCGCGCTCGGGTAAAACAGTCAACACGATGAAACTCTCTCCAAGATGAGTCAATGTTCCTATTATTATATTGTAGATATGTAGATAAAGGTCTATGGTTTGCATAAAAGGACTTTAACGTGCTGGAGTTTCACATGTTACTTTCAACCGGGTGTCTGTTAGATCACAACACAACTCCTCAGTGATCACAACACTGGAGTAGAGAGCGATATAATTGCTCTTCACACGCACATTAACTGAAATTTAAAACTGTTAAAAGGCTCAAACTAATGAATAAATAAAGCAATATATGTATATCTTACTTTTGTGGTTTGAACTTTTCAATGCGACGCGCTGCGCGCTGTGACTCCATGTTGCTTCGAGCGCATCGTTCTGCGCACGGGAAGCGCATAAGGTTTCGTGCCGTTCTGAATTGGAGCCTTTCATATTACAAAACTTTTGCGCAATGGCAGTTTATTGATAGCCTTAGTTGTTCTGTCCAATCTATGTATCATATGTTGCTGCTTCATTAAAAAGTTGCGCTTAAAAATTTTAAATAAATGTATTTTAATTATATAGTATATATTTTGTCTGTATTGTTTTACAAAGTAAGGAAAATAATGTTTAAGTCAAGCTTTGATGCCTTTAACAAAAGAATAATCCCAGTCTCTTCCCCACAGTGAGGGATACAGATACAGTTTATTAGGTAATTTGGCACTGTTTTTTTAATTATTATTTTAGTATTGGATCGGATCGGTATCGGCCAATACTGAGTCACAGTATCGGAGGCAAAAAAAGCGGATCGTGCCACCCCTAATCGTGATATAAAATTTGGCCATATCGTCCAGCCCTATTGACAAAGATAAATAAACACTGTAACAAACGTATTGCTCATTGTTAATGTTAGTTAATGCACTAACTAGTACTAATGGGACATTACTTTAAAGTTTTACTGATTATTTTCATTTATTTATTTATTTATTTATTATTATATTTTTATTAAATTGATCAAAAGTGGCAGTGAATACAGTTGCATGTTACAAAAGATTTCTATTTTAAACAGCTATTATTTTGAACCTTCTATTAGGGCTGCATGCAATTGATAAATTATGCGTAGCAATGTTAGATGTTGTGGAAAGGAGGACGCCGGAACTGGCGAACGTTCAACAATTTTAATAATAAATAATTAAACAAATACAGAAATGAAAGTAAAGACGGCAGTCCCTCGCGGTCGACTGCCGCCACACATAATAAAACATAAAAAATAATAAAAAACATTAAATAAAATAGTCCAGGCCTGGCCTCTTTCGATCTCCACTGTCGTCACTCGTCCTTTGTTTCCACTCCTCCATGAGAGATACGGCCTTTAAAATGAAGATAACAAAAGAAATGTTTATTAAAAACCAAAATATAAAAAATAATTTTAATATATCTTTCATACTTTTTGAGTTTACAGGCTTGCAAACTTGGGGAAAAAAACACAAGAAGTGTTTTTTCCCATTTTTCCCATTTTTGATCTTTCACTGTTGGCATTTATAATGCAACAAAGATTGTTAAAGTCAACAGATTTTACTAATATACCTACTCATTAAAATAATTATGCTGCCATCTTTCTGAAGTCAATTTTAACCACCTGTAATTTTGGCTCCAAATGCAGGTGAAAATTGTCATTTGGACCCCCCTCTACAAACTAGTGGTTTACTCAGTAAATATACATACATGACATTTATTTCACCAGACCAAAATGATCAAAATCTCAATTTTGGTTAGTCTCGACCTCTGAACCAGTTGACTCGGAATGACCCTATTATTTAACATTACTTACAATTTTAATAATGAAAAGTAAATGAATTAATAAATAAACATAACAATTAAATACATAAAAAAATACACAAAGTTAAAATAAATACAAAAGTCCCTGACAGTCATATCATAAATACACGGAAACTCAAAGATCTCCACGGCAACCCGTCAAAATAAAAGTTTGTCTTTTCATAGGGCCCTAAAAATTAAATTTTTGTTAAACTGTAAATAAATTAAGTTTGATGATTTCAATTAATTAGAAATGTTTACAGAATTCTGCTGGGTGCTCCCTGCACTTTTTTTTATTATTATTAATAACAGTTCTCAGATTCAAAGATATGTTTAAAATCATTTAAATAAAGTATTTCTCAAAACCCTTTGTTATTCTTAATTCTGACATTCATTTACATTTTACTCCAGACATAGGCTATATATCGTTTCAAAATATCGGTTATCGGTCTACTTGATCTGTAATAATCGGTATCGGCATCGGCCCTGAAAATCACATATCGGTCGACCCCTAATAACAGGTAATGTTTGCGTGAATACTGGCCAAGACTAGGGTTGGGTACCGAAACGCGGTGCCAATAGGGAACCGGTTCCGAAGTAAACGGTAAATCAGACCGAATAAGAACGAAAATTTCGGTGCCTGACTCTCTGTGTCATAAGGGGTACACATGCAAGGGCTCTCGCTCTCTCCCTCTCCGCCGTGCTCGTACTAACTTATATGGTTTGGAGCACAGTCTGTTCTGTCTCGCATGCGCGCTCTTGCTCACTCGCTCTAGATTCAGGGAGATTTTAACTAATTTGAGGGCATCAGGGAGCCGTTATCAATATGCAGGAGGCTCCCGGAATGTCTGCTGATAGCGAGGGGATTAATGAAGATGCCGAAGACAAAACGCTCCAAGGTTTGGCTGCATTTCACATGTACAATTACGCGTCAGAACGCCCTCTGGGTGTGCCGTTGTCTGAAGCGCATATAGAATCACGCCAATCCAATGTCTGATGGTGCGGGCATCGCCTCGACGCTCTTAGGCAAACAAACTTTGCTGAAAGTTGCCTTAGGGCCTGTTCACATATCACGTCTTTTGCGCACTCAAGTTCGTTATTTCAAATGTAGGCGCGCTATGCGCGCTCATAATGGAAGCGATGCGGTCGCGGTGCGACGCGCTCTTTTTTTCCAAGCACGTCCGCTCCGCATCAAGATAAAAACATCTCAACTTTTCAGAATGCCGCAAGCGTTTTACTTGCTGTAACGGAGAGCGCAGCTGATGGTTGCTAAGCAACGACAGATGCCTCCAGAGCGCAGCACTTTGGAAAAAGGAGAACGCGGCGCACCTAGCGTTTTCTACACGTTTTTAGGCGCTATATGTGAGCTTACGTCGTCATATTATATTAGCCCGCGCATCATCTGCTCCTCAGATTTCTCTGCCGAAAAAAGAGCTTGTCTGCAGCGCGAGGAGATTGGCAGCGAACGCAATTTATTATTCCTATTCAGAGAGCATAGGTTACACCAGTAACCAGAGACGTTCTCTTTTATAGATTCACTCAGTGGGAACGAAACACCAAACACACCAAGCTAAGCGCTGTAGTAACTAGTACAATGACCAGATTTACATGGGAACCTGGAGCCATGTCGAGATTAGATTACCCTGGTAGTAATCTCTATTAATCTCCAGTATTATTACATTGTTTGATACTATATTGTTTTATTTGATATTATGTAAATGTGATTATTTTTTATATTGGTCTATTTATTATTACCATATGTTACTTGTATTTATATTGTTTAAAGATTTAAGTTAATATTGTGTCCAGTTTGGCCCTGTAAATAAATAATTTTTTATTATTTTCTTACAAAGTGTGTGCGGTTTCGTTTTCTTAAGTACCGTTTCAAGAACCGTTTAAGCACCAGAACCGTTTAAAAAATACCGAGTAGGTACTGGTATCGGATAAAACCCAACCGATACCCAACCCTAGCCAAGACAGATATTTTGAAATATACTGTAGTGTAGCCTATATCGGGATCACACGCTGTCTGAGAGTACTTTGGATGTGCCAGTCAGCGCAAGTATCGTTTTGTTTACATACGCATTTCATTTCATTGAGAATTCACTACGATTATTCACAAAGTTGGAATGCTGCGTTTGACAACAATAGCAAACAACAATACCAAACTTGTGCTGAGGCGAGGCACCATTCGCCTAGAAGCCAGCAGAGAAAAAAAGGCATTTTTTCATGGATTATTAAAACAAAGGAAATATTAAGGAAGGAGGTACTCTCTGAAAACATAAAAATAAAGGTAATGTTAGATGTTTAATTACTATTTGGAGCAGTGGGATCGCTAGACGAGGGTTTAATGAACACATTTTTTTAAAAACCTCAAATTCAACCAACATTTATATTTTTCACTTGTTTTGCCTGCAACTCGTAAGTAGCCTGTGTGCATTTCGTCTAGGGCTGGGTATCGATTCAGATGTTCAAATTCGATTTGATTTCGATTAGCAAGCTCTCAATTTGATTCAATTTTCGATTTCGATTTCCGATTGGATTTTTTATTTCGATTCTTGATTCGACTCAATTAATATAATATTTATAAAAAAAGAACAGTGAATATACGTTTATAAGTGGTTAATTAATAAAAAATAAATTAAGAGCCACATACCTGTATATTAAACTCTTTTTATTTTAGGTACACTTGGGTACATTAAAACAGAACCCAACTCTATATTTCAATTGCATACAATGAATAGACATGCTTTTGATGCAAGAATCAACATTGATGCTGAAAGTTGGACAAGTAAGAACCGTCACATGCTTTGATCAAACAGGATCAGGTTATGTTATGTTTAAGATAGATAGATAAATATCAGTTATATTTTTTTAGACAATGTTTTATTACATTTATCTCACCTAAGTGTTTGTTTTTACAATGGGGTAATTTTGTTGTTAAGAGTTTATGGAACACATGGAAGCTTGATTTCAATCTTAATGTTTGTATTAAATTGAAAAAAGTAGCACAAATAAATACAATAGAATAAAGATACTAATAAAGAGACAAAAAAAAACGTTTTTGGGTAGGTTAGAAATACTACAGAAACTGAATAAAGTAATCCAATGTAAAATAACACTGGATAGTCTTTTAGTCCTGACTAAGTTAAATACATAGGCTATTAATCCTGATTCCTTACAATTAAAGCTATATTATGTTGTTTTGACAACAAAATGAATAACAGACACATATGGATGTGTTCACTTTAGGAACTAGTGCACGGATCCATTACTGTTTCATTTTACTGTCTGTCACACACGTTTTATGCTTATTTAAGACATCACTGACTGTCTTTACGGGGTTTCTCACCAAGACCAGAGTTTTGACATCATTTTGCATGTTTTTGACCGTTAAAGTGATATAATCTGCGAAAAAATAACTTTTGTTACTGGCGAGCTGTTTGTGAGGCGGATTTAGGCTTTACTGTATGTGCATGCAGTAAAAAAAAACATCTCTGAGAGCCCGTGAGCCCTGGATAGTTTAAAATCACTTGAATCTTTAAACTGGTAAAACTTAAAAAGACGTGAAAATGATAAACGTTAGTTACGATGCAATGCTGTGCATGTGAATATTCCGTTATGTCCCGACTCCTAAACGTGAGTGTTTATCGACGCCTGCAGCGCTTGACGCTTGCCTTGTGCAGAGAGAGAAGACGCAGCACCGCTGAACACACACGCTGTTTGTGAAATTGCGTCTCTGAGTAAGTTTTAAAATGACTAATTTGATTTTATAATCTGTGTGGATTAAATTTACTCATACAATCTACAAGTGAATAAATGTTTGCGTGAATTTCCCACATTATAAATGGGAGACCTGCAGGAATTAATAAAATTGTGCGCAACTCCGAAATTCGAGCCCTGAATATGGAAAAAAATCGATTCGTGGCCGTTGAGAATCAATTTTGAATCGACCACATTTTAAAAATCGAATAACTAATCTCGTCTCATTTTGCCTGCACGAATCACATATTTTAAATGTACTAAATAGCAACTTTTTCGTTGCCAATGTTTTAATTCAGAGACATTTTTGTTTTGTTCCAATTTTCCAATTTGTTTTGTTTGTTGACACATTTTGTTCCAATCAGATTTTACTAAATTAGCATAATTATTTATAAGTTAACTGGACTATACGAGAGACAAGGTTTGATATTGACCTTTTGAGTTACCAGTCCAGCTCTTTAACCACAGCAGCCATTGTTCTCCTTTTCACCCACAGATAACAGGTTTAGTGCCACTGACATTGTCATCCTTACAGCAGCGGTTATTCTTGCGCTAAAGTGCTGTGGTTCCCGCAGACGGGTCCCATCATCCGCAGAAACTCCTGCTGTTTTCTGTAATGTCATTTAGCCACGACTTTATCACACATAATTAGCATTTAAATAATAGCAAACACTTGGCATTTTAATTACGGGTGGCCTTTGAGCGTAGCATGAGCACTGTGAGCTTTACTTGGAACTCAACAGCAGTGTGGGAAGAAGTGTTTCCAGAGTAGAACGTGTCCGAAGGGACGGAGATACATTTGATGAAGCGCTCATGGCTACAGACTGAGTAAAGTTCACGGTACGTAGCGCCTGTGGGAATGGGATTACACAATATCATGACACGGCCAGTCATGTGTATGCGATTCCGTAGGTTTAGATTTATGATCCAACGCTGAATGTTTTAGCAATGTGTCTTTGTTTTCATAAAGGAAATTACTCCGATGTCAGATTGCAAACACATATAATATAATATAACATATCATATTAATGAAATTAAAGACCACATAAGTGCTCTTAAAGAGAGAACACTTTTATTACTGTTTCTTAACACACTGAAGTTAACTTTGATTTTTTTTTTACAACTTATGTTGTCTAACATACTAGACAAACTAACATGTAAAGTTCTTGATTAT
Source organism: Siphateles boraxobius (assembly GCF_051911475.1). Lineage (NCBI taxonomy): Eukaryota > Metazoa > Chordata > Actinopteri > Cypriniformes > Leuciscidae > Siphateles > Siphateles boraxobius. The sequence continues at coordinate 51,148,613 of NW_027508734.1, forward strand.
AATTTTAACTGTAGTGTGTTATTCGATCAAACATTTAAAGTTTTCAAATACAATAGAATCAATTATGAAATTACATATAAAGATTTTCCTTAAAGGATTAGTTCTCCTCGAAATGAAAATTTTAAATGACCGATCGTTTGGCTAGATAAGACCCTATTCCTAAGCTGGGATCGTGCAGTGCCCTTTGAAGCATTTCAAAGCCCTTTGAAACTGCATTGATTTGAACTTCAACAATTTGGTTCACGTTGAAGTCCATTGTGTGGAGAAATATCCTGAAATATTTTCCTCAAAAAACTTAATTTCTTTTCCACTGAAGAAAGAAAGACATGAACATCTTGGATGGCAGTGGGGTGAGTAAATTATCAGGAAATTTTAATTTTGAGGTGAACTAATCCTTTAAGTCCTACTTAAGTTGGTCAAAACACTATAAAGTTCAACTAATTGCGTTTAATATAAACATTACATTCATTTTGCACTTAAATGTATTATTTCCTTTATTTTCCTTTATGTTTTATGTATAACTTTCTGTATTTTTTTATGTGTAAACTGTAGATTGAGTAATTGGCAGCATGTAATCCCCCCTCCCCCTTTTTTTGTTCTCTCTTGTTTGTCGTTTGTAGTTTTTGTTCTATTGTATTGTTGTTAAAAAAATTTCTGTCTGTATGTATGTATACATATATATATATATATATATATATATATATATATATATATATATATATATATATATATATATATATATATATATATATATATAATTTCCGTAATAAGTACTCTTTTAAAAGTATGCTAAGTCTAATACATTACTACTTCACAAACGTAGATCTATAAAATGAATATAAAAAGCTCAGATCATTTGCTGAGAAATGTTGGGGCTCAAAAGCTGAAAATAACACACACACACACACACACACACACACACACACACACACACACACACACACACACACACACACACACACACACACACACACACACACACATTTTATCAGGTGAGCCAGACTTCAGTGGCCATATGCTGACCTCTGGGTGCTGTTTTAGACGTTGTCAGGTAGTCTCACTGAGGAAGACACATTTTTGAGACACAACCATGTTTCTAATGTCCTCCATGTGTTCAGCATTGCTGCTGAGCATGTCATTATGGCACATTTCTGTTAAACAGTGTGTCAAATTGTTTTGATACACTGCATTGTCTTATCAGGTTTATTCTGAACTGTTAGGGGTTATTACATGTTTAATATCTTTATAAGTGTTTCATTCTGAATCCAGAAATGTTCAGAACATGCTACAGGTTCAGGAGAGTCAGTTGAATCAGCTGACAGATGCAGCCCAAGGTGCTTACAATTATTATTCAGTTGTTTACTATGGGCAGTTCACAGGAATATCTGATTTTGCTAAATGTACTAAATGCATAATCTATAATTAAGATTTTTGCTACAACATGTTGGAAACACAGAACTGTAATATTCATCCCAGTGTTGGTATTTTCTTGGTAAAAAAAAAAAAACATAGCAGCATGTTTTGTTTGTTGAAGGCATTATTTGCATATATGTTAATGAGTAACAATAACGCCATCCGTGGCAGAATGGCGTGAAGAACGACCCTGAAGTTAATTCTGTCTATCAGGAGATCCAGAGCCATTCACTAAAGACGTTCCCTCATGTGAATGAATTGATGTGATTTTCAATCAAGTCCGTCTCTTTCTCTCTCTCTCTCTCTCTCTCTCTCTCTCTCTCTCTCTCTCTCTCTCTCTCTCTCTCTCTCTCTCTCTCTCTCTCTCTCTCTCTCTCTGGATCAATGTCAGACAGATGAGTAACAAGAAGAGGGAAAAAAAACACGGCCATTTTCTCGTTTATTTACAAATCGCCTGCCAACGTGGGCGACGTGCGGTATTACTTATCTGTCAGATTTCTAGAGAGAGTGTTTGCTCTGTGTGTGAGCGTGATGGAAATTCGTATTCAACAAAGAATCGGCTCATCAGGAACGGATACAAAACACACATAATGGATGTGTCCGTCTCACTGTCTGTCTCACTCTCCCAACAAAAGCTTGGAATAAAAGTGCCACAATACACGAGACGGGAGCAGCTGATATCTGAACTATTAATTAATCACACAAATATTACACAGACTGTCATCTCACATTCATGAATACTTGCGCTCGAAGTCGAAATGAGCTCATAAAGTAACAGCCAGAGCCAGTGATGGTATCGTGAACGGAAATAGCAAGCGTAGCAGTGCGTGTGACATTGGTCAGCAGGCGGGAGTGCGTGCCAACTCTGACTTCCGCGTGTGAGCGCGTGTGGTGGGAACAGAAGTCCAGCCTGCGTCGTCTGTGTTTGTACCGTAGAGATGAAGAGGTTTTACTGCTGAATGGCAACTCTGTGTATAAATCATTTAAATAAGTGAGTGTGTTTTACTTTGGATTACATTTGCATCTCTTCAATGACAAACAATGATTATTACAAACAATTAAGGACATCATCTAATAGTTAGAGGTGTAAAGAGACTTTAGTTATTTGTAGCTTGTAAACTCACTCATTTGAATCGTGAGTTTGTGGTGAGCTTCACTGTGTGTGTGTGTGTGTGTGTGTGTGTGTGTGTGTGTGTGTGTGTGTGTGTGTGTGTGTGTGTGTGTGTGTGTGTGTGTGTGTGTGTTTAACATTGATCTCTACACTCTGTGATTTCCAAGGCAAAAGCTTGTTAAAGCAAATCACTAAAGGGGAATAGGGTAAATTTGTAACTAATACGGTAGTTACTTTCCCGAGTTGATTAATCACAGTACATCAAGACAAATGTTTTGTTTTACAAGTTTCCTGAAATGTTATGTATTAAAAAAATGCAAAATAAGCATTATTTTTATCTTAAATATGCGCTTATTTGCTTACATTTTCAAACAAAAACAGTAAATATGAACACTGGATAAAGCCAGGTTGCAAATTCTTGTTTCATTTTGTCAAGACCCCCTGTAATCCATCATTTTATCCCTTAAAACTCACCTTTGAGAACCAAGTGGAGGATCACACATTGACGTGATTGGTTACAAGGTAGTTTGTGACGTCAGAAACACGATTTCAAACTGTGTTTTTGAGAATGTCTTTGATTCACTGCAGTTTTAAGGAGAAAATACTCAGTAAATGGTGTTGATTGATGAATTTGCACATGGTTTGTTTTAAATCATATTAAAAACACCACATAGACATATAGCCTAAACAACATTAAAAACTTGATTTTCACCACAAGGGGAGTTTAACGTATTAGAGTTAAAGGTTTTTACAGAGGGGATTTTGGATATCTCTTTTTATCACAAAATAAAGTGTGTGTTCACAATTGGCATGTTTGGTTTGATTAAAACAAACCCTGGTGCGATGGCTGTTAGTGCGTTTCATTTGAAAAAGTGTTATTGAACAAGTCAGCCGAACACTGGTGCGCACCAAACAAGCGGACCGAGACTGCTGATGCGGTTCGAATGTTGTATGAAAGCAACGAACCAAAAGCGGGAAACAAATATTTTTCAGTATTTTCAACCAACAGAAACCAATATTTTTTCACCATATTTTTAGGAATAAAATGTTATATAAATCATGCTGAATGTTATATCAAACCTCTCTGTAAAAACCTTTCTAATATTGATGGGAATAAAACTGTAGAGTTTGGTGTATGTAAGTGCTACTGGATTGGAGATAAAACAAATTTTGAGAAAACGGCCTTAAAAGAATTGGATTGGATATGAAATCTACAGATGCAAATAGATAGTGTAATAGACACTTCATATGTTTTGAAAAAATTTTTTTTTCAACAGTCTGAAAGAGGACATTTTATGGAAGAAAATTAGAACTCAAGACAGACATAAAAAAAAAAAAAAACAATGTTTTTGCTTGTAGTTTCTTGCCTTAAAATAAAAAAAGTTTTCATATGTTTTTTTTTCAGAGTCATGAAATAGAAAATATCTTTATTCATTTCTTGTGCGTTTCTCTGTCTGTAGGTTGTGAGAGCGTTGAAGGAGCGTTGTGAGCTGGCACACTCAGCGGGTGAGTTGTAACATCATGCCTGTGCCAAGCGTCCTTGTAGCGTTACCCTCCGTCCGACACTGTCTCCTGCTGCTCACCGTCTCCGTCCTGCTCACCAACGCCGAGTGTAAGTCTCACCTTTAACTGCCTATTTATACTATCATCTTCTTTGCTCTCTTTCTCTTTACTGTTTGACTCAAACATCACAGAAAACTAAAAACCAGCGGCGCCATAAAAGTTCAGACCACATATGAGTGAGATGTGTTGTGTGTTTGATTGTTTGAATCTAACACTGCTGATTGTGACGCAGGGCCCTCGGCCTCCTGAATGTGCCCTGATGTCTGGCAGTTGTCAAGTCCAAGTCTTGATCATAAATCATGAATTCGATTACATGTAATATGCTTTAATTGCTTATGGCATTTGACCAATTGGTGGTGCTGTTAGCAAATCGATGTTGTCTGGTTAATGTGTGGAGACAATGACGCATACAAAGTTGGATGTCAATATGCCAAAGCATTGTAGAGTTAAAGCCTCAAAATCAGCTTGATATCATGTCATCAAGATTGTTGTTGATTCCAGAATGGTTTGGCCAAACAAAAAGCTTTTAATAACTTTGTGCTGACATGGTCTGAAATTGATCTGAGCTGATTTTGGTGAAAATCGGACCAAAGGTCTAGGAGGAATTAGAAAAAGTAGGTTTTCAAAGAAATTCAAAATGGTGGACAGCAAGTTCGACCTCTATGGCATCATTGTTATCACTGAACTCTGACTCAAGGAATCTATCAAGTTCAGTTTCATTAAAATAGGCAAAATTTATCAAAAGCTATTAGGATCTTTTTTTTTTTCATTATAAACTTTTAAATAGGGCATGGTCCTGATGACCCATACCGAGTTTCGTAACGATACGTTGATGTGTTCATAAAATATAGCATTTTTTGACAGAATTGATGCCCAAAATATGGAAAAATGTAGTATCATTCGACTAAGTATGCTGCACTGAATTATAAGAGACCAGTTTTATGATTTTTGGGCAAACCGTTCAGAAGTTTTAAACAAAACAAAAAAAGAAGCTATTTTTCATTTCTCCTGACCAGTAGTTGGCACTGTGCCGAATCACTGCAAGTAGCCTCAGGTCATGCTTGTGATGAAATGTACCAAGTTTGGTCTGAATATGCTAAAGCGTTGCGGAGAATACAGCCTTGCGGCCTTAAGTAATGCAGAGATATAGCCTTAACTTATTGTAAAAAAAAAAAAAAAAAGGGGGTAAGTGGAAATGATTTCATAGGGCCCTACATAACCATAACCTCCAGTTTAACCCTGCCTCCAGTGTAACATGTAGAGCAGAGCAGATGAACGGGTACAACTATCACAGGCACCCTTGTGAAAAAGAAGTACACTAGCATACATTTAAAAGGGTTCTTATAAGATAGATTATATATGTTAAAAAAATAAACTTAAGTGTGAACTGAATTTAATGTTTCCAGACACTTAATCGCATGGTAATTGCATTTAAATTAAATGTATTATAGTTAAAAAATATATTACATGCTGAATTAGCTGGACTTTTCAGTTTTTTCTGACCCACTTAAGCAGGACTTTACACATCTTTATATGTAATTTCATAATAACTTCTATCGTCTTTGAAATATGATTAAAGTGCATTGCTGAATTTACGGACAATAATTTATCATTAGTTCACAGTAGTTTAAACATAACATTAATAATATAAACATTTATAATGGGCCTACTATAGTGAATCAGGGTAAAGGTCCTTGCACATGCGGGGTTTTTTTTATTCATTATTCGGTGACTCTGACTTATCAAAACACTCTCAAAATGCTTGCTACGGATGCGAAAAAAGCATAAAATCGAACCAAATCCAAATTGTTCTGTGACGGACAAATTTTTGGAGGCAGTGTGTAAACGTGATTGACACAACATGAGGTTGTATTTATTTTTCAATGTGCAAAAATTTCAGAAGAGAATTTCTGACTCAGTTTGCAAGGACATTAAGACAAAAACACATTTTGGAAGAAGACTGATGGTGTATTCACCCATTATTTAAATTTGTTTAAAAAAAAAAAGTTACATATTGTACCTTTAAAATGTACTTTAAAGTAAAACGTTGGTAGAACTTTATGGTTTAACTTTACTTTAAAGTGTTTGTGTTACAGTTTAATTGGGTTTGGTTTGGTTTAGTTTAGGGTTAGTTTAAAGTAATTATTACAGTAACTAAATTAAATGTAACAAGGACACTGAAAAAAAAGTGTTATCAACTTTATTTTACAGTTTTCTTGTTACATATTACATGCTTATTATTACAAAGTGCATGTTTTAAAAGTGAACTTAAATGTATTAAGAAACATTGTCTTGAAAGTGTGCTTTCTTTGAGTACACTTACGTGGCCTTAATATTTAATTTATATAATATTATCTGAAAGTACAGTTAAGTGCACATCTTTTTCACAAGGGCAGAAAAGACGTTACACACAAATATCTTTTGTGATATATTTATCACATTATATGTCCTGTGGCGTGTTCTTTTATCTGGTCATTGTGCATCTGTTGTGATTTTTGATGTTTAATTTGTTCCGTGTTATAAAGATGATCGTTAGATCAGTATTTGCATATGACTGCCAGGCAGGTTGGAATTTGCATTTTGTGCAGGCACTATCAAATTGACATCTTTGCGTCTAATTTGCTTGTATGGTAATTTCATTTAAATGAAGAGCCGCCCATCAAGTGTTGAGTGTGTGATCTGTGATCATAAGCAGGAGTCTATATGTGTTCAGGATCTGTATGTGGGCACATGTGGGATGGTGTTTAATTTTAGTGTGTCTGTAAGTTTTGCTGTGGTAGTAAAATCTTGTCAGCTCGTTTGCAGCTTCAGGCTTTAATTAGTGCTGCGACGTACTGAAGCGGATGGGAAAATGACAGGAATAATCAGGAACCATCACAGAGAGAAAAAGAGAGAGAGAAAAAGAAAGCTTAGTGCTTCCCAAACCAAGTGATCGATCTACGTAGACAAAGACGATGACGATAAATTATGAAGATTCTCCAAATGACAACAAACTGCTAAAACAGCATTGCATGTATCCCTCATAGAGAAGGCAATCTTAAAATGCAATGTAGTGAGCTCTTTGAAAAAATGGAGGTTTCAGTTCAGTGAGGGATTGTCTATGTAGGCGGCAGTGGAGGATGTTGAGTGTCTGTCTGCTGCGGAAATAGATGGGAAGCTTTGTCTGTAACAATTAGGAATACTGTTCTATCATTAATGAATAACTTCACATGAACAAATGAGTAACGCAATATTAACATTATAGTAACTGATTAATTTTAAAAGTGGTCATTTAATTTTAAAGTGGTAATACTCCAGTCATTACTAGTGGGTTACCATGATCTTCACTTTAGAATGTATTATACATTATGCATTATTCACATTAATCATGAACCTAGTAGTATTTCTCTGGGAGGTATGAAAAAACTAGCAGTTATTGATTGGCTAATAGTGAACTACCACATTTGACTAAGCACTATTACTTTATTCCTTAATCAGAGTTTCTTGTTAGTTAGGCTAGTAGTGGAATGTTAACATTGCATTACTCATATGTTCCTGTCTAGTTATTAATTAATGATGGAACATAATTCTAAAGTATTACCGTTTTGTTTAATAAAAACATGCAAACTCTGTGTTCAGATAGATACAATCATAAATGGCAGCATTTTAAAACAACTGACTGAAATTATTAACCACTGTTAAATTATGTCCCACTGTTGTACCGTCAAACTGAATCATCAAGATTAATTAAGGCATAAAAGTCTGAATTTACCAAATTATCACTTAACAGTTGATGATAAATAATTAAGCTTCTAGCTAATTACTAATTTACAAGTCCATGTTTCTTTAATTTTTTGTTCAGCAAGTCAAAAAGTCCAAAAAGATGCCAAATATATATATCTATTTTTTTTTAACGCAAATTAAAAAGGTTAGGCTACACTTGCATTTAAAGTCGGCATGAAATGGAAGTTCTGATTGTCTTTTCTTCCCTATTGTGACGCATGCGAGTGAATCGTCTTTTGGACCATGAACAATTGTAGGGCAGAACTTGATTTTGATCATGGGGAATTGATAGAATGGCTATGGTTCATGTGACCGGCATGTCATCAGAGAAGAGAAGTCGCTGCATGAGGGAGGAAGTTATTTTGATTAAAGATTACGAGGCACATAAATTTAACAAAATAATGATGTGCACAGATAAATCATTTATAATAAATACTCCAAAATCCCTTAAAAAAAGAATTATTAATTTTAATTTTGAGCATGGAGTAATATTTACTGCATGTACTTACTATAAGGGTTAATTTTGGGGTTAGGGTTTGGTTTAGGGTTATTTTCTTGCAATTAAGCATAATTTACTATAGTTAATACATGTAACGTGTAACTATGGCACCTTAAAATAAAGTGTTACCATCAGAAACTGTGATCTATAGCAGTTTCCGTGTGGTTCTCTGTTTATGATGTCACATTCTCCACCACTGTCGTTCTTCAACAGGATTTCCAGAACATCTTAGCTAGTGAAACTTTTGCTCATTTTGTAGCTTGTGAAAGTAGGACAGAGTTTTATATATTTTTATAACAACATGAAGAAAAACAAAAACCTTGTCAGGTTCAGGTCACCTTAGCGGAGGATGTCTCGTTTATGATTAACAAATGCATGTGAATCAATTTTGAAATCAAGGAAATTGTCAAAATGGCAATGAGTTCCACATAAACTGTAGAATAGTATAACTGTTCAAGTATTGTTTTTATTATTATTATTTTTATTGTGGTTATGAAAAACACAACCACACAGTGGATGAGCATAACTTTTTTCCTTTTTTCATATTTTTTTGCAGTAATTATTAACAAATATCTAAACTAACAATACACATTTCAGTAATCATATCTAGTCGGCTGAATATGGAGGACCAGCTCTACCATATTTAAAAATAAAGACAGAAATAAATAAATGCTCAATAAATAAATAAGCATACAATTAATTGCCCCAAAAAATACAATAAACAAATGAATGTAGGTAGAAATTAAATTATACAGTGAGACATAAATGTATATATCTCTTAATTAGCTTCTTTATTTATTCACCTTTGTAATAATTACCTTATTTATTTATGTGCATGATATAATATTTTTGTCTGTTTTATTCTTCCTTTGTATTTTTTTATCCTATTTATTTCTTCAATGCTATTTATTTCTGCCTGTCGCTTTTACATTTCTGTATGCATTTCTGCCTCATTATGCAAATGAGGAGGGGCTGTGTCTTAAGGGCTCAACTTCTGCCCATTGGTTGGTTAGCATTTTACTGCATCGGTCAAATCTACATGCCACCGGCGGCCAATGCGGCCACAGTCACAACAAAGATGGTTGCCTACGATGAAGTTGTCAGTGAGCTGAGGCATTTAGCAACTGTTTTTGGAAACAATGCTACCGTTATAAGTATTGACTTTATTATTTTTCGTTTGGACGCTCTGACAGAACGTGTGTTTCAGTTAGCGGCACACATGGACACAGATGTCGACAATGTAGTTTTTCAGAATCTGGAGGAAGCGGATAAGCATATATCTGCTTATATGCTGCCTGTGGGCGCCGTGGAAGGACTTTTACATGCGGGTTTGCCTGTTGGTGCCATTGCACCATTCCACGGCGTCCACAGGCAGCATATAAGCAGGGCGACCAGCTATCCCAGGTGTGTGATTAATGTTAGCGAACGAGTTAAGAAGATGGGCCGCTTTCTGAAAATCTACATTGTCGACATCTGTGTCCATGTGTGCCGCTAACTGAAACACACGTTCTGTCAGAGCGTCCAAACGAAAAATAATAAAGTCAATACTTATAACGTTAGCATTGTTTCCAAAAACAGTTGCTAAATGCCTCAGCTCAATGACAACTTCATCGTAGGCAACCATCTTTGTTCTACCTACATTTATTTGTTGTTTGTATTTTTTGGGGCAATTAATTGTATGCTTATTTATTTATTGAGCATTTATTTATTTCTGTATTTATTTTTAAATATGGTAGAGCTGGTCCTCCATAGCTGAAAGGCCTCCAGTGTGACATCAAAAACTTAATGGTTCACTTCAGGATTAAAAAAAACAAAAAAAACATCTATTGTCAAATATAGTTATACATAATAATATAGTATAGACTTAGATATAGATTTTCTATATCACCAACCCCAGTTTTTGCTTTTTCTCTCTCTTTAGAAACTTTAGATTTAGTTTCAATCGAAGTGTTTTTTTTGTTTTTCTTTTCACATTCATGTTAATGATCTCTAAAAGCTTCTGGCCAAATGACTTTTTGTTTTCTGATTATTGTAAGATTTAAAAATACTCTAATGAAAAAGAGTGAGCGGTTCATCAGGAAATGGACGACTGACATTATAAAGAGGCCAGCGTTCACACATGCGCTCATGTTTGTCATGCCCACAAGCTTTGCGCAGTGGCAGCTGTTTAGCCACTGCTGTCACACACACACACACACACACACACACACACACACACACACACACACACACACACACACACACACACACACACACACACACACACACACACACACACTCACACACACACACAAGGGTGTAGTTTTGGTTTGAACTTTCCCAGGGGTGGGGTTTGACTTTGATGTGTGAACAGTATTAGCGGGGTCCTGGGACATGCTCCCTCTTAAGGTTTATTTATTTGATTGTTTGTTCATTTATTTCTGCAAAATTGTCTTTTGTGGTATCATCCACATATGCAAAGTTAATTGATAACATAACTGCAATAAAATAATAACCTAGTTAACAAGTCATTGTTTACATAGGATAGGCCTATATGATGTATTTTTTTAAGCACCTGGAACCTTATCAGTTTGACAGAATGTTTTACTTCAGTGTCATGGGAAGTCAAACTAACTTAGACTAACTGAACCTTTACTTAACATTTTCTTATATTGAAATTGTTTATTTCCTACTCCTTAACAGTTTACCAGCTTTAGGATTTTGACTGTCATCTCCTGGAGTATCTGAAGGCCAGGTTTTTCCAATCAGCCGTCATTGGAACACAATTTACACACAAAAAAAAAAAAGATTGTTTTTATAAAAATGTACCATAGTTCTTGTAATTGTTTAACTGTAGCATTTGTTACAATAAGGCTGTAATTAGGGTTAAGACCATTGATGGCTCCTCATTACCATGCTTAAGCCTACACATTTAGAAACTACTGTATAGTTATGTCACAGTTGTTATAAAATCTATTACCTTAACAGATTATCTATTATAAATTCGACAAATGAGTCAAAATTTACCACAGGATATAAGCCTTCAATAAAACGTGATATATTCTATAAAAGTGGTCATGAGTAGTCTTTTTTATTTTATGTGGCTGTTTTAGACATGTGTGACTTTCTCCATAGCAATTTAAAGTGGTAAATTCTAAATATAATTCAAATGGGTCGCACATTTTACCACCAGCTACAAATCTTAATCTCACACAAATCTTATCACTCTTACGGTGATTCGCGCCACTCGTGTAAAAATAAATAAACCGGGCTTCAGTCATATTGCGCTTATAATTGGTCCGTTTCGTTCTTACAGGAACTTAGTGCTTATAAAAGTTCTGAAAGCTTAATGTGTAGGTTATAATTCATAATAGTAACCTGATTCTATACGTTTCCATTAACCATGGTAGAAATTTGGGGGGTATTGTACTTGCTAGTTTTGATTACCTCTACCAAATTTTGTTATTTTTATTTATTTTTATTTTATGTTAAGTGCTCACGGAAGAGATGAGTTTTCAGTTGTCTTTTGAATGATGTCAGGGATTCTGCATTACGGACAAGGGTGGGGAGATCATTCCACCGGCATGGAACCGTGAATAAGAATGTTCTGGAGAGTGATTTAGTGCATCGCCTTGGCCGATCGTAGGCTTCTGGTAGGGACGTAGACTTGTAGTAGGGAGTGAAAGTAGGACGAAGCTGAGTCTGTGGTAGATCTGTAAGCAAGCGTCAAAGCTTTGAATTTGATGCGAGCAGCGTGTGGTAGCCAATGCAGTGAGATGAACAGAGGAGTGACGTGAGCCCACACTCACACTCACACTCACACTCACACTCACACTGACACACACACACACACACACACACACACACACACACACACACACACACACACACACACACACACACACACACACACACACACACACACACACACACACACACACACACACACACACACACACATACAGAGATAGAGAAAACCAAAATGCAGTTTTTCCCATTATCACATCTCTTTTTACCAGGTCTGTCAGATATGAAGAAAGATGGCATTGGACAATTCTCATGGGGGTGTCCCCCAAATCTAGTAATAATCACCTGCATGCAAATTAATTGTCTACTCTGCATGCCAGCTCATGAATATCCATAAGGCATATGAGTTCCGCTAATTAGTGATGAACAGAGAGTGAAAATCACTAACACTTGTAAGAACACACACATCACACTCTCGTTGCACATTTGTGTAAAACTGCATTTTAAATATTTGCATAGAAAGAATATAAGTGAGGTATTTTGTGTGCAATTGTGCTGAGATCCTCACATTTACTCACGTAGAACACAAAAGGAGATATTTTAAATAATGTACTAAAAGGCTTCCAAAAAAAGACCCAAACGAAACAGCACTCCATCAACTATCATTCTCTTATAAATTCCCGAAAACAGTGGATGTAAAGATTTTCAGTGAACACAACTTAAATTTCAGCCACTTCCACTATTATGATATATTTGTTATTTTGCAGCATAAACATAACATACATTTTAAAATAACAACACTCTTTTCTGTAGCTTGAAAGACCCAGTCCCCATTCACTGCGGTTACATGGAAAAGAGCGACTGGTGCATTCTTCAAAACATCTCGACATTAGAGTGAGTAAATGATGACAGAACTGAACCTTCAACAGCAGTGCTGTTCTCAGGGACTCATACGTTCAACAAACAAACTTCTCACAAAAACTATAAATAAATAAATAAAATAATAACATAAAACACCGGATCAATAAACCAACGTGTGAGGCTCTTTCTTCACAGAATGAAAGCAACGGCAATTTCACACTTCCTGAACTGCTGCCGCTCATTATGGGATTTAATTGGCTGAACTATTCCGCCCAGTCAGCCGTGACTATTTGGGCGGAGCAGGAGGCATTTTCACTATTACGTCCCATCAGGGGGTCGTCATGACGATCGCTGGAAAAAAACACACACACAAACACTCTCTCTTTCTCTCTCTCTCTCTCTCTCTCTCTCTCTCTCTCTCTCTCTCTCTCTCTCTCTCTCGCGCTCTCTCTCTCTCTCTCTCGCTCTCTCTCTGTGTTCGTTCATACTCCATTTGTACCAGATCCAAGATGTATTGATCAGACAGTAATTAAATTGCCCTCTCTCTGTTTGATATAGATTTATAATCGCAGTGTAAATACTCTCATGAGATTTCAACACGGCAAGCTCAATACTGCTCACGAAACACAATAATCACTGCACGAGACATTCTTCATCTGTGACATCACAATAAGAAATGTTCAGTAATGCTTTTTCAGTGGTTCAGTTTAAAGGCTTGTTAATCATATTGAGACATGGATCCCTTTTGTCAGATAAGATGGTAAAATACGAGCTGTTAAACAAATCTAGATTTCCTTGAAGCCAAACTCTGATGGCCCAAATGTTTGCATTCCTCAGGTTTGGTGCTTTAGGCTCTGTGTCAAATGGACAATTGTATAGTCTGCTGTAGGGTTTGCACAGATTAGTTGAGATAAGTTCTGGCACTACTCATCATTTTCAGTTGTGATAATTGCAGAAGGAAACTGTGTCCTGTTGGACCTCAGCCACATGATGTTATATTACATTACATCACATGAATGCATTTGGCAGATGCGACTTTTACCTTAAGTGACTTATATTGCATTCAAGGTATACATTTTGTCAGTAAATGTATTCCCTGGGAATCAAACCCATGACCTTGGCATTGCTAGTGCCATGATCTGGTTGGCCTACATGAATGCCATTTACATGAATCCATTTGCCAGATGCTTTTTCCAGTGCGTTCAAGGTTACATTTCTTCAGTAGGTGTGACTTTTATCGGATTCTGCAAGACTATGCAAGGCGTAGTTTACTGTCAGCTCCACAATAGTGCATTCAGAATGCACAAAGAGGGCGCTCTTTGAATGAGAAAATGATGTACGGGACTCCCTACAGTCACTGACATTTACCAGCGAAGGCCACAAAACTTCAAGTCAACTGTGATCTTGTGATCTGAGGACAGTTGATTTTTCAGAGTATTGTGAACATTTTTAGCATTTTTAGAGTCACGAAGTAGATTTTCCAAAACGTTAGGTGGAACGCGCGCGCACACACACACACACACACACACACACACACACACACACACACACACACACACACACACACACACACACACACACACACACACACACACACACACACACACACACAACCTGAATCTGACAATTTTTTCTCCTTTCTGACCATTTTCATAAAAAGACTTCCGTACATACTTATAATTGCACACACACACACACACACACACACACACACACACACACACACACTCCCTTCTGGTAGTCCTGACGAGTATTTGTGTATATGTGTCCCACTGTGCCACCTCACACAGTCACTTCCCCTCGCCATCTGTGAAACTCCTCTCAGCGAAACCAACACCATTCTTCAGTGTGTGTGCGGAGCCAGTGTTTTCCTACATCTTTACGTTATACATGGGAAGAGGTTTGTGTGTCTAAACAGACAGGATGAGACTCATTTGTTAGAGAGATGGGAGGGAGAGAGAGAGAGAGACAGGGAGGGAAAGAGAGACAGGGAGAGTGTCAGCATGATAAATGGCATAAATCTAACTGTGAAGACTGTAGGCTAAGGAAAAACGACAGAGGGAGAGAAGAAGAGAAAATGAGGGTAAGAATGAAATGGAAGCCAATTCTTCATCTTCTCTCTTTTTGTCTAGTCGTTTTTGTGTGTTTTGTTCTTCTAACCAAAACAAGGAAGTGACAATAGGCTCTGGATCTGAAGGCAGATCATGTACTATGAGGAAGTATGGAATTGGATGTGTTCTAATCAGAGGTGATCATGCCTATGCCCTATTCCCTCTACATTTAGAAGATGACTATTCGGAACGTAAGTGAAAAGAACAATTGTTACCACCTCACAAAGGCAAGGCTAATGATTTTCCGTTATACTTGAATTTATCCTCGTTTAAAGCACTTTTCTTCCCTTTATTAAGATAATAGATCAAAATAATTAACAGCATAATAATACCATCAATTACTACAGTGCAGCTGGCTTAATTTACGTTGCACCTTGTGCAGGCTTATAGTTTCTGATGCAGTGTGAAGATTCTTGGGAGTGAAGTGCCCATCAGTTGAACCCCATAAAAACATTAATTTCAAAGGTTCTTTTGAAGTAGTTATTTTTGAGCTCTTCTGCTTGGAATGGTTCTTTCTTTGAAATGTGCCCTGGAAAGGCATTAATTTCTGACAAATTATTTCATTCAACACACATTGCTGGGCTCGTAACAAGGAGAGGACCTTTTCGCATCAGACAGGCTCTTATCAACAGACTATCCCAGCCTCCTTTAGCAGGTCACATGGTCAGTTCCAATAAACTCTCTGGAACAAAAGACAAGTGAAATCATCAGCATTTCTTTTTCTCACAGAGAGCAGGAATGAATAGAAAGGAGAAAAGATAAATCAATAATTAATTATGTCTATTTCTAAAGCATCTATTCAGAACTATCTGCATCCTGACCAAAGCACATTTCCATTTTCATTGAAAAGGAATTCATTGCTGTTTGTTTTAAAATGTGCCATTTTTACAACCAAGCTTCTTAAGATGACCCTGCTGTCTGTCACTGAGTCCCATCTAATAACCAAAAGGTACCTCAGGGTCCTGGCCCCCTTCTCTTCTCCATTTTCACAACCTGAATGGACCCAATCATTGAGACAGACTTTCTGCGCTGCGCTACTCCTGGCCTACACCTGCTGTGCAGCTACTCCTGTCAGTCCAGTCTTAAAACACTACAATTCCAGTTTATATATCTGAGATTGTGTGTCTCCATCTTGGTCGGATGAAGTATCACCTTCTGCTCAACCTTGCAAAGACAGAACTTGTTTCTCAGCCAGTCAACCACAACGTCACCATACGGCTAGGCTCAAAAACCAAACTTCACTGGCCACATCGCAACAATGGCCTAGTCATGCTGTGTCATGCATTCCACTGCATTGCTCTGTTGACAGAATTAAATCTCTACAGACCTGCCCTGATGGTGAATCTGGTTTCAATCCCAAGAGGGCCAATTTCACACCTCTCTTGATCTTGCTCCAGTGGTTACCCGTAGAAGCAAACATCAAATTCAAGGCGTTGTTGAGGACTTCCTTAGACCAGCACCCCCTCCTACTTCAAAGCTTTCATAAACATCTATGTACCATTCTCTGCTGTCAGTAAGTTAATGATGCCTGGTGTTTACTAGAACCTTTGCATTCACTATCCCTCCTGACTAACATGTATCAATAATCTTTCAATGTTCAAAATTGCTCACTGGGTTTACCAGCTAGTTCAAATTGTATTGAAATTGTTTTTAGTGTATCTCTATAGAGAAAAGGAACCAGGTCTTAATAAGGCCTAAATGGTCGATGGGGTTAGGGCACCTGCACTTAAGTGTTTATGCTTTTAAAAATGAGCATAGAGGAAAAATGCAAGTGTTTGTGAAACTTTCAGCATTTGTTGCATTGCCCTTGAACTTAGGCATTTGTTGACTATTGACAGATGAGTCCAACTGTGCTTCCAGAAATGCTTTTCACAGTAGTCTGACTTGATTTCTAACTCACCTGGCTCTTTCCACACCCAAAAATATATGCTAAATGTTGCGTCAGAACATTCTGTAGGGTGTACATGCTAATGCAACAGGTGTGTAACATACGTACACACACTTTGTCCTTGATCCCATGGTCAGCTGTTGAGGTAAATATTAGTGAGTAGAAAGTTAGTTTACTCTTGTGGGATAACCATGAACCATCACACACACACTCAAGGCCAGATCCTCAAGCTAAACACACACACTGACACAGAATTACATATTAGGTTGTCCTGTTATTGTTAGAGGTGTTGGTAACATTTGAAGTCTCACGGGAATCTGTTCTGATCCATATCTGTGCCATCTGTTTAAACGTTTTCAAAATTACTTTTAAGTGAACATCAAGTAAAGATAGGAACACAAATGTCAGAATGTAAAAGTGGCCAGAGGCGTATGTCAATACCTCAACATGAGCCAAGACCTGCAGGGGCTGTGAAGTGACCATCACTGTTGCCTGGGGAATCAGGCAGGTGATGTCTGTGACCCCGCTGCGTGAATCAGAGTCCAAAATCCTTCTGTAAATCCAGGCTCAGACTACAGGAGTTTTGAAATCATAACCGATTGTGAAATCTGGTTGTTTTCTTCTTTCAAGTCTCAAACCTACAACAATTTTAAAACCATGGCTCATCACACACTACAAGATATTCTTAAGATTATCATGCCAGATTTAGCACATCACGTAATCTCACAGGGATGCGGACTTAAACAAAATTGATACTGTGTCGTGGCAACTTGCTGTAGGAAATTATATGATTAAACATTATAAAGGAAGTCGTGTTATTACCACATTTTGACCAGCCATTCCTCCATCTCCGTTGTCCACTGGACCCGTACAGTTGCTTGTTGTTTCAAAAGTTCCGTCACTTCGGTCTTCCTTGTAGACTTGTCTCTTATTGGTTATTGTGGAAGTACTGACGTAATCATAGTCGTAATAATCCCAATTTTAAAACCTTAAATATCAAACATGTTTGCTACTGGCAGGGAATCCCCGATGTGTACACGAACAGATTGGGAGATCTGTAAACCCCTTCACATTACCAGATAATTTGGGCTGAACATCGGAACCGACCAATGCCCTGGACAAGATTGTTTATTTATTTTTTTCTCTTCAAATGTCGGGAGGGGTAAAATGGGCAAAAATAGGCCTGAAACCCCTGGTAGACTAAGCCCGGCATAAGAGGAATCTGTTGTTTTATCAGGTGAAGAGCATAATGCAGAACATGAGATTGTGAGACTCTTATTGCGATTAAAATGTTTCTCTGTTTCTCTCTGCCTGTCTTGCTACTCATGGCCGAATGGAAATAATGAAGGTCAGTTGCACAGGAATGGTAGTCGGCGAGAATTCAACGATAACGGATGTTGACGTGGTCGCCTCATGAATCAAATCGCACGAGTAGATGATGTCGTTCTTATCGAAGGTCGTCATCTGGCCGTTAAAACGCTGCTCTCAGAGGAAAGATCATCGCTCAGGTCCCACGAGCTGTCGCTCTCCAGAGATTCTCATTAGCTGAGTGTCAGCCATATGGAGTTCACACACACACACACACACACACACACACACACACACACACACACACACACACACACACACACACACACACACACACACACACACACACACACACACACACACACACACACACACACAGACACACACACGCCAAGCTTCTGTTGAGGTCAGCCTCATTTTCATGTTAAACAAACACACAAGAACTGTGGGAGTCAGGGCACTTTTAGTCTACATCTTACACTACTGATCTTAGTCGGGTGATGCGGATAAATCAAGTTACTTTTATTTCTATAGCTCTTTATACAATACAGATTGTTTCAAAGCAGCTTCACAATGATAAACAGGAAAATAATGATACAAACTTAATCAAATATGAGATAAATAAAAATTCCACTGTAAAGCAGCTCTAAAAAGACAATAGTGCTCATCATTCAGCTCAATTCACTTCAGTTCAATATTGATTAATTTCAGTTCAATAACAGTGTCGATGTTGCAAAATGTATCAGTTGTGAAACATATTATTTACCTAATGGAATAACCCATTGGCTGAACGGCACACGCAACCCAAACTTATCTTGATGTCTTTCATTTGAAAACGGTGTTGTATGTTTTTGTGTTGCGCATGATATTTGACAGACAGACAGATGTGTGTGTGTCTCTCAAGTGTGTGTGAGTCGGTCACCTCTGGCAGGGCAGATTTTATGTTGTTGTGGCCGTTATAAAGTCGCTGTGGTGTGAAAATAGCTTGAAACATTCTCATACCCCACCATTAAATTAATGCTGTGTGAAAGGTCACGCTGCTCTCACACAAGTGCGTGTGTGTGTGTGTGTGTGTGTGTGCAGCAGCACCAGAAAATTTGCAAAACCGTTATATCAAACTGAAAAATGACTGAATGTCATTACAGTAGAGACTCAAATATTATAACCAAGTGGCATATATTTCCTATTATATTTTAATATTTAGAAATATTTTTATTTTTAATAATTAGAAACTAACTGTCTGAGTATCTAGTTCCTACTGATTGTTAGATATCAGTTGTACAGTGAATGTCTTAATAGTCATAATTTCATTTTGACTAATTATTTCATTTGAAACCCTGTTTTTATTTATGTTCAATTTTCAATCGAATTGCGCTGTATTTATTGTTCATTGCTAGAAGGTACAAAATCACAAATCAAGGACTTTAAATTGTTTTTATGCACCAAATATTGCAAATCTCATTAAACATTAGTTAATAATATTCAATTAATATAAAAGATAAGCCATATAATATTTAGTTTGACCTCCTGATTATAAATGTCTTCTAAAGGTTAAGTACTTAAAAAAAAAAAAAAAAAAAAAAAATATATATATATATATATATATATTTATTTTAATCCAGTCTGAGATCACACCAGCATTAGCTTATTCAACCAGCTGATGCCAGTATTCAAACACATTGAGACGTCAAACATAATGAAGAAAAGTGACGTTAGTGAAAGGAGAAGATCCACATACAGACAAACATCACATTCACACATTTTTTAAGTGATGAGAGTGAACAAATCTGTTTTGGATGGTTTTCGGTCCTGTTCCTCTGATGTCCAGTGTTTATTTGTCATGTATTTTGTATGGACACTGTGAGTCCACAGCAGACACAAGTGTGTTTCATCTGTAAGCGCAGTCATAAATGACATGTGTGTTCCTCAGACGCACCTGAGCGTGAGGTGGTTTACACGCGACATCTCTGGTTACCAAGCAGCCGACAGACAGACAAACAGACAGACACCTGCGCTAGTCCTTGTGCTCCTGTGTTACTGAACAATATTTAGCGTGTTTAGGTCAAACATCTCCAAGCAGCTGTGATGTTGTCATATACTCGTATACAAAACGTCACACGTACCGTTACTTCAGTACCAAGGCATCTGTGACAAGCTTTATTTTCTGTATCAGATTTTCACTTTTGGGAATGTTTTGCGAGCATTAATAACGTTATTGTTGTTTTAATTTGTTCTATTGCTTTTATTTGTAAAAGCAGTAGTGTGTGTGTGTTAAAGTGATGTTGTCTGTTTGAAGCGGTGGCCAAAAATAACCATCCAATGAAATCACAGCAGCAAACGGCCCCACACAACCTGAACCCTCGACCAGGACCCTCGATCCCTCTCTCTGAGATAAAGACACACAGACAGACAGGAGGGTGTTGTGAAATATTCTGTTCATTTGTTCATCCTGGTGATTTTCAGTGTTCTCAGAGTTCATTCAAACACACTGAATGCTCAAATCTGATGTGTTTAACACACACTCCCATGAAGCTCATCTGCCAGTTATATCTACAATTAGGGTCTGGAACTATTAAGAAATTATTTTTATGTTTTACGTTTTAAGTTTTATTTTTACATTGTGTGTTTTATTTTATATATTATTAATTTTATTTTAATTTCTCTTTTTAATTGTATTTTAAATTCCAATTCTGTTATTAAAATGAGGAACAAATACAGTTTGTTTGTTTGTTTATTAGCAATAATAATAATAATAATAATAATAATAATAATAATAATAATAATAATATATATTTTCTACAGATGCACATAAAATAAACAAATAAAGTGTAGAATTGGTTTTTGCTTGTAATATAAACTGGTGTGCAGTTTTTATTGTAAATTAAAGGATATTTGTTCATATACAATTATAATAACTTTGCTGACAGTGTTGATTGGTTGAGTTTGATGAATAAAGTCAACATTACAATGTGTGTAAAATTGAGAAAATGGCATGATATTTTTTTACTTGGCTTCCCACAAAAATACATTTCATGTGTTTTAACTGTAGCTATGATCATCTCCATGCCATGTTGATATGATGTTAGATATATAATAATACTCTTTGTCTAATGCTGAAGTATTTGTGATTTTGATAGGATAACAGCATCTTTAAAGCAGAGTTGTTTCTGAGCAGTTTGACAGACTGATCATGAAAGCGTTTCTGACAGACAGCATATACAGGGCAGCTCATGCGAGAGAAATTGAACGCGTCACTTAGCTTTTGAAGAAGAGAAAAGACAGAAATGTTTTCTGATAGACAGAGACTGTTTTTGTAGTTCTGAAATACTCAAATGATCTACTGCATCACACACAGAGCTCACTGTATCCCACAATGCAGTGCACACAACTGCCCTTTTCCAGTGTGAGGAATGAAGCGGAAGTAACGACGGCAGTAACATGCAGTATTACATGTGCTGAGTGGAATATTAGGGAGGCAGAAAACATTTCAAGCCGTCACATGACCTCATTTTGTACAGTAATCTTGCCTGGCAGCCTGATCAAATAACCAAGAACAAAAGCACAGTTAATATCACTATCTGTGTATGTGTCACACTGAAAGTGGAAATTCACAAAAGCTCTGATTTAATTGAGTATATATAATCTGATGCATCCAAATACTCCGTTAGTAATCAGATTGACGGCTCAATCGGACTGAAAAGCCTTCATGTAAACACCTAATTGGTCTGATTGAGCTCTAATTCGATCGAGAGAACATGTAAAACACTTGATCGGATTGAAAATCGAAACTGAAAGGACTGTTCATGTGCAATGACGTAGAAATAGCGTAAGGATGTGCGAAACGAGCCGTACGTCCTGTAGAATAAAGTGTCATATAAATGAGTGTCCTGTCATCCTTAAATTCTCCTTTCACTCAGCGCCTATGAAGTGGAGCTTTTTTACTGCGTGATTTATATATGAGCAGCACGGCAAAACGGTTATGCTCATTGTCTCCAAATTATGACCATAAATGGATAACTATTAAGTCTGCTGTTTAAAACTAATAAAAAAACAATATAAGAGAATGGTTATTATGCGCAAACAGCGGGAAACTATTTGTGCAGTGTATGCATGTAAAAAATCTATTCCGATTTGAAGCTTGTGACATATAAACACGCGCATTAACCCGATCAAGTTTAGCGTTCATGTAAACACTACATTCAGATGCATCAATCAGAATGAATTCAGTCCGATTGAAACAAAAGTTGTGCATGTAAACAGCCACTGTGTGCATTTGGAGTTGGTTTTTAATCACATTTAAAACACTATTACAATTTTTACTATTGTAATCAGAAAAATCATGGTGCAGCCCTACTGTACATGTACCTACTGTACAGAATTACCCATAATCCCCTCTAATAGAAGAAAATTCACATTAGAATTTTTTTTTAGTGCATTTTCAGACTAGAAGTCTGCTGTTGCATAAATCTGTCGAGTTTTTCTGCATCAGACTAAACGCACTTCTGCCTTTTGCTTTTTCACAGCCTCATGTATCACGTTAAAAGTGCGATTACGTTCAGAACACGTGTCGTCATATTTGAGCAGCAGCAGCTTCTCTGTTTTAAGCAAAAAAAATCTCTGTTCTTGTGGTGATGTGCACTGTGAGTTCTTAAGCGGGATTTACTGTCGACCCCAAACGCCATTAGAACAGATTCACTGACAGCCGCATCTTTGATGTCGTATTCCACGGTAGCACGGCGCGTGTACAGATAATCGTATGACACCCGTCCTGACAGCCGCAGAAGATACGATTTTACGTATTTACATGCTGAGAAAACTGCTCTTTGAAGTACAGAGAGACAGAGAGAGAGAGAGACAGGGTGGGTGTTGGCAGTCGTCGGCAGATATTTTGGATCGTTCAGTAAAATCCCCCTGGTCGTCGTGGTGACACCCTGCTCACAGATCCAATTATAGACATGGACTATGGGATACGTACGTCACATCCTGCATTAACTGGTTTGCCTCATCCTTAACGAGAGATGGCGATAATTCATCATACTAGGGCTGTGCCGTTGTTGTTATTGCTAACTAAAACTATTAAATATTGTTTTTGTTAAATGACATAATATAAATATTAGACGGAAAAAAAATAGAAATGTTGCCTTGAAATAATTACGGACTAAAATAACTAAAACTGAAATAAAAATCAATTAAAATATATAGAAATATAAAAAAAAAAGAACTAATATAAATGGTTAAGGCACATACATATATACTTGTGTTAGTTTCTTTATTTATTTACTTATTCACACACAGTGTGAATGTAGCAACTGATTATATGTAGTCTGGATTACATAATTAGATTTCAATAATGTAATAAAAGTATTGTTTAAAATACTCAGAATCAGAATACGTTTTTATTGATTAGATGATTACTTAATATGCACAAAATGGCTATGTATGTATGTGTGTGTGTGTGTGTGTGTGTGTGTGTGTGTGTGTGTGTGTGTGTGTGTGTGTGTGTGTGTGTGTGTGTGTGTGTTTGTGTGTGTGTGTGTGTGTGTGTGTGTGTGTATATATATATATATATATATATATATATATATATATATATATCCTGCCTACAGATAGATATTTTTAATGATCTGCTGCAGTGCATGCTGAAAATTTCACTATTTTTTTTACCTTGACACAGCTTCAATTATGTCAGTCACTGGTGTTTTTCAGCTGTCTGAATGTTTTTTTAATTTAATTGCTCCTTTTTCTCACATCAGCGAGGCAGACTGTTTTTTTTTATATAGCTTTAAATTAAGTTGCTAATAAAGTTATAGGACAAATGTTCATTCTGCAGTTTTTATTGCATTTGGAGCCTGGCGAGTGTTAATTTTGGACTCTGGGATTCATTTACCGTCTGCTCTATTAATGACACCTAAGCTGCTCTCAGATCATGATGTAAATCTCTTAAAATAAATGGTATTTCTTATCTCATTGCTCTTATTTCCTGACATGCTGCTGCTCATTTCCATCACAACTAGGGCTGAACGAATTGTGAAAATAATCTAATTGCGATTTTTTCACCAATATTGCGATTGTGATTCGATATGCGATTATTTTTTAAGCTCTTTGTCTTCTGTAGAAAACTGTTCTTTCCTGGAAGCCAGACCTCTGTTATGATAATGCATGAATTATCTGTTAAGGTGATGCATGAATTGATGAATGACATTTTTATTTAACTACTTCAATCACAATAATATATTTGAACTTCCAATCTTGTAAACATCAGAACATAAATATAAAAAATAAAAATCTGTGGCTTTACCACACTCAGTTTTTCAGATAATTCACTTTAAGAAACATCATATATAAACATTCGGATTGCACTTTTTAAACGCCAATCTGTGAACTGCTAGACAGTCTTTAAATAAATAAATAATAATAAAAAAATGATGACCTGCCTCTTTGAAAATATTTAGGTAAATCAAAGTTAACCCAATATAATAATTGTAAAAAACTATATATATATATATATATATCGGTATGGAGATCTGGCTAAAATATGTGGGGGAGGGCATGCTGCACCTCTTATCCAGTGTAGTTACCAAATTATTGAACCCAGGCTAGGTCACCATATTGACGGGCATCATGCCTTTCTCGATGCATTGGGCTACTCTGCCGTGCAATGGCAAAAGACCATAACTTCGTTTTTGGTCGAAAATTAGTTATTTATATTTTTGGCACATTCAAGACCTCCTTTATCATGTGGATAAGTATCTTGAGTCAAATCCGTTGTTTTTTCAAGAAAATAATCGGTTGTCTTAACTGTAACTTCCAAAAGCCCATGAGAAACCAAGGCAGAACACCGTAACACCAGTTACGGCTCTTTGGCTTTGTTTTGGAGCGCTCACGCTTGAGTTGCGGTACTCTGCCTTTTTTTAGCCGCGCGTCAATATGAAGTTACGGTGCCGGCGTTCTACCAAATAATGCTACCTACCAGATTATACGGTGGTCTGCCTTTGTTTTACTCTCCATTAAAATTTACATTACGAAGTAGCCTGTGTAGATACTTTGTACAGCTGCCATCAGTCCTTGTCTTCTGATGTCCTTAGAGCTTTGTCCTGCACTAATGGAGTTAGAACATTTAGTATGGTCTGAACCCGCATCGACAAACGTGCGATAACGATCGCGAAGGATATATGCAGAGATGACAGAAAAATGTTTCACGTCATAGCAGGTGAATACAACAAAGAACTAAAGCCCCGCCTCACCCAGTTCGGATACCGGACCTGGTTGAAACAATCATGCATCTAGCTGGCAGAGTGCCAAAACTTCACCGGCGCCTTCAGCACCACCCTGAACCCGGTCGAGTCGACGCCGGACTAATATATCACAGGGAGTGATAATTATTAAGCAACAAGGGTATATTGGGGCATTACAACATAAGGTGCATAAGGTACAACATGAAGTGCTGGTGCATACAACATCAGTCTAGCTTTTACAAGCAGGTTATACATAGCCTACAATCACAGCGTCCGGAATAAATCCGGGGGACGAGCAAAGTGCACAAGCACAATAATAGGGCAGACAGCTGAAACCACAGCATACTGAAAAGAAGCGGAATACAGAAGGTTGTGGTATAAATGCATTAGTCGTCTAGGTAGTCCGGTATGCGCCTGTGAAAGTATGCATCTTTCAGATCCACTGCTATAAACCAGTCTCCGGGTCGAATGTGCGCTAGGATCTGTTTTATCGTGATCATTTTGAACTCATGTTTAACAAGTTTTATGCCACTCGGTACCACTTGAAAATACTCTTTACCCCTATGGAGGTATTTTGTCATGTCTAATGTAAGCTATTAATGGGGCCACCAGAATGCAACCAAAACACAGGATAGCAATAAGTAGATAATTGTAAATCATACAAAATAAATGCCATGATCACTAGATTTTATACAGGTGTTGCTATAATGATCTTGTTAATGGTGATCAGCAACCAAATATTGATAATGTGGAAGTTACTGCCTTTTGCCTCGGCATGACTTCCCACTTTTTGCTGACAATACAAAGGCAGAGTACAGTAACTTTAAAATAGTGGTCAAAGGTCAGGTTTGAGCTCAAGATTTTTTTATGTAGATAATTTGCATTATCATCTAATTCCCCGATTTTCAGTGTCCTACCTATAATTCATTTGGCGGGACAACTAAAAATCTTTAAAGTCATTTTTCTCAGTTCCACACTCTAGCGAGTTGAGGTCTTTTGCCTTCGTAGGGCAGTACTGCTTGGGTGATTTCTGCGTGCCATTTTGAAGTGCGTTCATATGGCGTAACACTTTCAAACATTTCGGTCACTGATCCTTGCCGAATACTTGGATTACCTATCATAAAGCGCTTTGTGGTGTGTTTTAGGTGCTGGTACAGGTTGGTAGTGTTGCCCCGTGAAGTAGCAACTATATAGCAAGGCAGGTTTTCCACAATACCTGACGCTGGGAAACATCTTCTTTTTTAAAGCCAAAATAGTTCCACATGACTGATGTACTGTTCCTCTTTGACACTAACATTCCTTCAGTTTCTGGTTCTGTCGAGCCTGAGGCCATTGTCAATGTACTGTACAGTTGTCAAGTTAACTCTTGTTACGATCCCTTGTTATCGTTTGATCATACCGCGTGATTTACTTGCGCATGTCCAGGGCATATCTTATCGCAGCCTTTGCGATTAGAAAATTGCGTTTTATCATATCGTGATATTATCACAAGTGCAATTAATCGTTCAGCCCTAATCACAACAAAAAAAAAAAAAAACTTCCCTGGAAAAAAATAATGTTGTTTAAAATGATTGGCATGTTGGTAATTACAGCAGAATCTGGAACAGTGATCCCTTGTTATAAATAAATAAAAAATCTAATTATATTCAAATAGTATGGATGCTTGTTTCCGCCATGGCATGACAAATAAAAAAGGTACTTTTTTATCTAACTTTTCAGACTTTTTTCTCATAATTGTGAGTTTATATATTTTTTTTTTAGAAAAGTCAGTAACTACTTTAAGGTAAACATTACATGTTACTACATGTATTTACTATAGTAATAGCAGTAAATTCCAAGTAACTAACACTAGAGGTCGACCGATAGTGGATTTTACCGATACCGATATTTAGGTTTGACCATACATTCCAATAACTGATAATTCAACCGATATTTTTTCAAATGGATACTGTATTAAAAACAAACATAACACTCCAATTAAAACAGTGCTGAACTGAAATGTGCTAAATTAAATAAATATATAAATATGAGTATATTAAAATGAGAAGTTCTACAGAACGAACTTTATACAGAAAATAATTTAAACATTAAAATATTACAGGTTTCATTAGCTATAATCTAGAAACATGTGTAAATTTCATAGGTAACACTTTGCAAGTCCCATTTGTTAACAAGGATGTATTAACTAGCTTTCATGAACTATATGCATTATGCAATATACATTATAAATTTTTACTGCATGTATTAATATGAGCAATACAATTGTACCTTTATCATTCATGTTAGTTCATAGTACTTTAACTAAGGTAATAACATAAAAAAATAAGAAATAAAACTCAATTTCAAATACATTAGTAAATGTTGAAAATAAAAAAAACTAACAATGAATAATACTTCTACAACTTTTAATTAACCTTAGTTAATGATACAAATGGAATCTTATTGTAAAGTGTTACCATTTCATATAATTCCAAAGAGTCATGCTTAAAGATGGCCATTCAAATTTAATAAAGACCTATATTATGTATATATGTATATAGCCTATGTATAGTCTCTCACTTTATTTGCTTCTATTTTAGAACACTTGTATGGAGGACCAGCTCTACCATATTTAAAAATAAATACAGAAATAAATAAATGCTCAATAAATAAATAAGCATACAATTAATTGCCCCCAAAAATACAATAAACAAATAAATGTAGGTAGAAATTAAATTATACAGTGAGACATAAATGTATATATCTCTTAATTAGCTTCTTTATGTATTCACCTTTGTAATAATTACCTTATTTATTTATGTGCATGTTATAATATTTTTGTCTGTTTTATTCTTCCTTTGTATTTTTTTACCCTATTTATTTCTTCAATGCTATTTATTTCTGCCTGTCGTTTTTACATTTCTGTATGCATTTCTGCCTCATTATGCAAATGAGGAGGGGCTGTGTCTTAAGGGCTCAACTTCTGCCCATTGGTTGGTTAGCATTTTACTGTATCGGTCGAATCTACATGCCACCGGCCACAGTCACAACAAAGATGGCTACCTACGATGAAGTTGTCAGTGAGCTGAGGCATTTAGCAACTGTTTTTGGAAACAATGCTAACGTTATAAGTATTGACTTTATTATTTTTCGTTTGGACGCTCTGACAGAACGTATGTTTCAGTTAGCGGCACACATGGACACAGATGTCGACAATGTAGTTTTTCAGAATCTAGAGAAAGCGGCCCATCTTCTTAACTCGTTCGCTAACATTAATCACACACCTGGGATAGCTGGTCGCCCTGCTTATATGCTGCCTGTGGACGCCGTGGAATGGTGCAATGGCACCAACAGGCAAACCCGCATGTAAAAGTCCTTCCACGGCGTCCACAGGCAGCATATAAGCAGATATATGCTTATCCGCTTCCTCCAGATTCTGAAAACTACATTGTCGACATCTGTGTCCATGTGTGCCGCTAACTGAAACACACGTTCTGTCAGAGCGTCCAAACGAAAAATAATAAAGTCAATACTTATAACGGTAGCATTGTTTCCAAAAACAGTTGCTAAATGCCTCAGCTCACTGACAACTTCATCGTAGGCAACCATCTTTGTTGTGACTGTGGCCGCATTGGCCGCCGGTGGCATGTAGATTTGACCGATGCAGTAAAATGCTAACCAACCAATGGGCAGAAGTTGAGCCCTTAAGACACAGCCCCTCCTCATTTGCATAATGAGGCAGAAATGCATACAGAAATGTAAAAGCGACAGGCAGAAATAAATAGCATTGAAGAAATAAATAGGATAAAAAAATACAAAGGAAGAATAAAACAGACAAAAATATTATAACATGCACATAAATAAATAAGGTAATTATTACAAAGGTGAATAACGAAGCTAACGAAATAACGAAGCTAATTAAGAGATATATACATTTATGTCTCACTGTATAATTTAATTTCTACCTACATTTATATGTTTATTGTATTTTTTGGGGCAATTAATTGTATGCTTATTTATTTATTGAGCATTTATTTATTTCTGTATTTATTTTTAAATATGGTAGAGCTGGTCCTCCATACACTTGATGATTATCTAATCAAAACAAGATGTATTGTAGTGATAAAAAAGTCACGTCACTAGCTTTAAATATGCAACTTCGTCAGCTAATGAATGCATGAAAGTGATCAGCTGGATATAAACTAATGCAAATAGATGGTAACAATTGCGCCATAAAAAAAAATTGGGTCAGGTCTGCGTGTGTTTTTGTCGCATTGTTTTAACCGCTTTAGTTACTAATGTTAGTGTCCTCACAGCCTCGATGGCAAACTGCTGTTCTTTCTCTGCTGATGCAGCATCTAGTCAACAAATTAATAACTTTATAATGATATGGCAATAGGTACTTTAGTGTTCTGTATTCATACCGTTTCGCCGTCGGTGTCTTAAATGCGCGTCTGAAGTGTCAGCGTTCTCTGTGCTGCGTGTTAACAACTCAGCCAGTGATAGTTTGCTATTTGTCCTCTAGAGGCCGATCTAGCTCTGTATAATGCCAGCAGTCTCTTCTCAGCGCTCTCGTACTGTGTAATGACTGCGCACCTTCACAGTCGCTCCAGCAATGGACGCAACCCTGAAAAACAATCGGTGTGGATTTTTGCCCATGACGATAGTTCCAACAATCAACTATCGGTACCGATATATCAGCAAAACCGATGAATCGGTCGACCTCTAACGAACACTAAACCTAACCCTAACTGTAACTCTATAGTAAGTACATGTAGTTAATTAATATTACTCAGTACTCATTTGAGTACAATGTAACTACTTCTACTACACCTTAAAATAAAGTGTAACCAAAAAGTTAGAATTACGAGAAATAAACTCTCAATTCTGACTATTTTTTGCAACTACATGTTTTTAACTTGCAATTATGACTTTTTTCCCCCACAATTGCAAGTCTGTTATTGCCAAATCTGGCTTTTTTCTCAGTATTGTAAGACATAAACTGGCTATTATGTGAAAAAAGTCTGAATTGTGAGATAAAATATTTTATTTATTTATTTATTATTATTATTATTATTATAAAAATGTTTCATGTTGGAAACAAGCTTCCATAATATATAAAATACCAATTTAACCAGGGGGAAAGTAAAAAAGTAAAAAGTAAACCCTTTCTAAGTAAATATTGGCAAATTTAACTTCAGTACTTTACAAAATTAGGAACAATAATCGGAGGCATTTTATATTTATGAGTCTGATTTCTGCGACATCAGCTGCCTTCTGCGTACATGGGATTATCTTCACATCTTTCCTCTGTTCATTTGATTGAATTTTTTTTTCATTTACTGCTGTGTTGTATAACCATGTCTCGCCCCAAGAGCGCAAAGCACACAAACTCTGACCTCTGTTCAATAATTCGCCTGAATCAGTTGTATAAACACATATCTTTCTGCTTTATCTCTTTCAGCGCCACCAAAGTTCTTAAGAACCCCGAACGATCAGACGGGTGTTCAGGGCGGTGTTGCCTCCTTCATCTGCCAGGCCACAGGTGACCCACGGCCCAAAATCGTGTGGAACAAGAAGGGGAAGAGAGTGAGCAACCAGCGTTTTGAGGTATTAGGTCTATTGTTCTGATGTAAAATGCTCGACAAGTGAATGCTAACGATAACCACGCCCCCATTGACCACACCCACCACTTCAGCCACACCCATACATTTCATATTCTCACACCAAAAATGTGCATGATTGCTCATGGCCTGGGGCCGAATTCACAAAATTCTTTATCAAAAGTTCTTAAAATAAATCCTGAGAAGATTAAAATAATGTTCCTAAGTGTAATACTTAAAAACACAGTCTTAAGAAGTTCTTGAATATTTTTATCAATATTTAAGATCATCTTAAATATTTATTTGTTTTAAATAAAATGACAGGCATTGGTGTTATCTGTAAAAGCATGAACATTTTGTATTTTATTTTTTGTCTCTACTAGCTTGAAATGCTGCTGAAAATGAAACCACAATTACACAATTATAATAAGAAAGAGGTCTCTATTGGATATATCTTTGTAAAGTTTTTAATGTTATTAATGTTATTTT
This sequence comes from Siphateles boraxobius, assembly GCF_051911475.1. Lineage (NCBI taxonomy): Eukaryota > Metazoa > Chordata > Actinopteri > Cypriniformes > Leuciscidae > Siphateles > Siphateles boraxobius. The sequence goes on from NW_027508734.1 coordinate 51,180,161, forward strand.
TTTAGTTATTATTATCATTATTATTATTGTAACATTATTTTCAAGAATTTGAATGAGCTATGGCAAGAAAAAATATTTGAACTTTCGTTTAATTTACTAAAACTAAAACCATATATATTTTTCAACTAGTTATCAGAACATTTTTCATTTAGTTATTTTTATACTAAAACAACAACAACTAAAACAAATATGAAAATTAATAAAACACTTTATAGACATAAAAAAATACCCTAATACAATAAGAAAAAATATATATCTTTTAAAACTAAAATGAAAACAGAAAAAAAAAAAAAAAGTTTATATCTGTTTTGTGAATCCGGCTCTTGATCTCAATAGCAAGAGATCAAAAAAATTACCTTCATTTGAAGAAATGATGGATCAAATTCTCTCATCAAGCATATGCTTTGCATTTATGAAATGCACTTTGTTCCCAAAAGTTTGTAGCTTTTGTTTCTCTTCTGATAAGCGTCTCATTTGCTTCTCAGTGCATGTTCTCTCGTCTCACGTGCCTGAATCCTGTATGTTTATTTATCTGTTTTTGGATTGCCACCGCAGCCCAGCATGATAAACGCATCACAGCTGAACACTGATAAGATTTTTATTAATTTCTGCGTCATCTTGCAGCTCCACCATCTTCCCTCTTCTGTTCGGCTAACATGCGGCCACTAATCTATGGACGCTTATCTGCTGATATGGCACCTTTTCGCCTGCAGAAACTAAATCTTATCAACGTTCATTACATGCTATACAATACTAACAAGCCAACTAATATGCTAACCTTCGATTCGTAACAAAGTCTTCACCTTCACCCATGCAACTTACTCATTACTACTATCTCTTTAAACTAGGGCTGTCAAATCAATTAATTGTCTAACATTAATCTCCTAACATAAAAGTTTGTGTTTATATAATATATGTGTGTACATATGTATGTGTGTGTGTGTGTGTGTATATATATATATATATATACACGCATACGGAGGCAGGCACACACATACATATATAGTGGTGGTCAGACTGAATGGCACCCCTGGTAAATCTGATCAAAGGGGGGGAATCACATTATGAAATTAATGTTTTTCTACAAAACACGTTGGCCACAATTATTGGCACCCCTAGAATTTTTTACCCATTAATATTTACCTTTTTTTAGCACACCAAGGTGAATAGGATCATGAAATTGTCTAGCTATGACTTGAAAATCCATATTTTGACCATCAGGGCAATAATTAAGAAGAGGACGTGTGTCTATATTGCCTTGATGCAGGGTAAGGAGGAAAGTTTGAGTGGCTTAAGACTCTCCAAGGATCACAGATGGAGAATTGCAGAGATTACTTGAGTCTTGGGGGTTAGAAAGCCTAAAAAATATATATCGAACAACCACTACATTCAATTCAATTCAATTCAATTCAAATTTATTTGTATAGCGCTTTTCACAATACACATTGTCTCAAAGCAGCTTTACAGAAATTGCATTTCGGAAATGTACATAGAAAAATACAGTTAGTTAATCAAGTATTAATTTATGGCATAACATATCGCCGGCTTTGAGTCGTCTCTTCACAGGCGTCGAGTCGTCTCTTCACAGGCGTTGGGGCATCTGAAGTCTCCGTGAGAGGCTGGATACAAACTGGAGCTGACGAACGCTATTTACCTCGGGACTAGCGTCCCGAGATAACAGCAGAAAGGCAGATGGGAAATAATTAGCATAGCTGATGTTCATAATGTTAATGCATTCGAACCGATTCAGCAGTATCAAAGGTTAAGCATTAAGTGAATGCTTGGTTAAAGAGATGCGTCTTTAATCTAGTTTTAAACTGGGACAGCGAGTCTGAGGCTCGTACAATATCAGGAAGGCTATTCCAGAGTTTAGGAGCTAAATGCGAGAACGCCCTCCCTCCTTTAGTGGACTTAGATATCCTAGGAATGACCAGAAGCCTCGAATTTAGTGATCTTAAAGAGCGCGATGGATTGTATGGCGATAGAAGGTCTGTTAAATACACAGGAGCTAAACCATTTAGGGCTTTATAGGTCAGTAGGAATACTTTGTAATTGATACGTAACTTAATAGGTAACCAGTGTAGAGATGATAAAATAGGTGTTATATGATCATATTTTCTTGATCTAGTAAGAACTCTAGCAGCTGCATTTTGCACTAACTGTAGCTTGTTAATTGAGGATGTAGGACAGCCAGCTAATAAAGCATTACAGTAATCTAGTCTCGAGGTCATGAAAGTATGAACTAACTTTTCTGCATCAGAAACAGATAGCATGTTGCGTAGCTTAGCAATGTTTCTAAGGTGGAAAAAGGCTGTTCTTGTAATATATGAAATATGATTTTCGAAAGTCAAGTTGCGGTCTAGTATAACACCCAGGTCTTTTACTGTAGTGGACAAAGTAACAGGACATCCTTCTAAATTAAAGTTGTATTGTAAGGGATTTTGTGGGTAGTTTTTTGGACCAATAAGTAGTACCTCCGTTTTATCTGAATTTAATAGCAGGAAATTACACGTCATCCAGCATTTTATATCATTTAGACACTCTGTCAATTTAGATAAGTTAGTGTTTTCATCTGGTCGTGATGAGATATATAATTGAGTGTCATCAGCATAACAGTGGAAATTAATTCCATGTTTTCTTATAATATTACCAAGTGGCAGCATATATATTGAGAATAGCAGAGGGCCTAACACCGATCCTTGCGGCACTCCATAGTCTACTGACGTTATCTTTGATTTTTCCCCATTTAGACAGACAAAATGGTAACGGTCTGATAAGTAAGATCTAAACCAGCTTAATGCCTGTCCCTGAACACCAGTGTAGTTTTGTAGTCGATCCAGGAGTATTTTATGATCGATAGTGTCGAACGCAGCGCTTAGATCGAGTAGAACTAGTATTGAGATACAGCCTTGGTCAGAAGCTAAAAGTAAATCATTTGTAATTTTAACTAGCGCAGTTTCTGTGCTATGATGCGGTCTGAATCCCGACTGGAATTTTTCATAGATATCATTTTCTTGTAAGAAAGAGCACAATTGAGCGGACACAATTTTTTCTAGTATTTTAGACATAAATGGAAGATTTGAGATGGGTCTGTAATTTGCTAAGTTATTTGGATCTAATTGCGGTTTCTTAATGAGAGGTTTTATTACTGCCAGCTTGAATATTTTTGGAACATGACCTAAAAATAAAGACGAGTTAATAATATTAAGAAGAGGCTCTTCGACTACAGGTAACACTTCTTTCAGTAGTTTAGTGGGTATTGGATCTAATAAACATGTTGTTGGTTTCGATGCAATGATAAGTTTATTTAGCTCTTCCTGTCCTATAGTTGTAAATCGGTGTAGTTGTTCTAGAGGGGCCATAATTGAGGCTGAATCATAAGACATCATAGAGGATTGTATATTTACAATTGTGTTTCGGATGCTTTCTATTTTCTCATTGAAGTAATTCATAAAATCATTACTACTATATTGTAATGGAATATTTTGCTCTGGTGATGTTTGTTTATTTGTTAGTCTAGCCACGGTGTTGAATAAAAACCTTGGATTATTTTGGTTATTTTCTATTAGTTTGCGGAGATGCTCAGCCCTTGCTGCTTTTAGAGCCTTTTTATAACGTGACATTCTGTCTTTCCACGCGATTCTAAAGACCTCTAAATTAGTTTGTTTCCATTTACGCTCTAAGTTACGAGTTTCTCTCTTGATTGCATGCGTAGCACTGTTGTACCATGGTGCTTTAGTTTTCTCTCTTACCTTTTTTAATCTAATTGGTGCAACAATATCTAGTGTACTAGAGAACATGGTGCTCAAACTGCTAGTCATTTCCTCTAGTTCATCTGTTTGTTTGGGTGCACTGCGCAGCTGAGATAGATCAGGTAAGCTATTTGAGAATCTATCTATAGTGGTTGGAAGGATTGTTCTGCCTGGTCGATAACGTTGCGCAACGTGACAAATTTCAGCAGTACGTATTATACAAGTTACCATGTAATGATCAGTGAGATCATCACTTTGCGGTATAATATTTATATCAGTTGGATTGGTTCCATATGATATAATTAAATCTAGTGTATGATTTAGACGATGAGTGGGACCGCTGACGTTTTGCGTGACCCCAAAGGAGTTTAATAAATCTGTAAACGCAGTCCCTAACGCATCATTTGTATTATCTACGTGTATGTTAAAGTCTCCAACAATTATTGCTTTATCGACATTGACCAATAGATCTGAGAGAAAGTATGCAAACTCTTTTAGGAAATCAGCATAGGGCCCTGGAGGTCTATATAGGGTAGCCAAGGCTAGAGATAATATGGATTTGTTTCTTGCATCTAAGAGCGTAACATTTAGCACAAGTACTTCAAACGAATTAAACCTGTGACCTGTTTTCTGAGTAACATTAAGAATATCTCTATAGATTGTTGCAACCCCGCCGCCACGACCGATCAGACGGGGCTCATGCTTATAACAGTATCCTGGTGGAGTGGACTCATTTAGACCGAAATAATCATTTGGTTTAAGCCAGGTTTCAGTAAGGCAAAGTACATCGAAACTATTATCTGTGACCATTTCATTTACAATAACCGCCTTAGGTGTGAGCGATCTAATGTTTAGAAGACCTAGCTTTAGAAATTGTTTTTGTTCACTGATATTTAGATTTTCTGGTTTAATTACAATAAGATTTTTGCTAGATCCTACACTAGATTTATTGTTTGGCCTCACTAAGCGAGGAATAGACACAGTTTCTATATAATGTTCTACACTACTTATATCAATTAAGTTGGGACAGCAAAGACTGTGATTTGGACTTTGACTTACTAGTCATATGGTGTGTAACGTCTTGGAGATGTTGTCGGACAGAACAGCCGCTCCGATTCTGCTGGGGTGCAGGCCATCAGCACGGTAGAGCCTAGGTCGCTCCCAGAACAGATTCCAATTATTTACAAAGAGCAGTTTCTGTTCATTACACCATGACATTAACCATTCATTTAGAGCAAATAATCTACTGAACCTTTCTTGTCCTAGTCGGTACGTGGGAAGCGGTCCAGACACGATGATAGTTGCTTCAGGCGATGTGCTGCGAACCGTCTCGATCAGGCTTCTGTAGTCCTTCTTCAGAACCTCCGTCTGCCGCAGCCTGATGTCGTTCGTCCCGGCGTGTAGGACCACAGCTCCGACGCGCTCGTCACCGTTCAGGATCTCGGGAATCTGTGCGGCGACATCAAGAACACGAGCACCAGGAAAACAGTGAGTGCGCACCTTACGCTTACCTGAGGTAGCACGGACATGACGGACCATGGAAGTGCCGATGATCACGGCGGCGTCACGTTCCGGCTCGCGGAACGTGACGCCGCACACATGACCACATGTTGTTTGGGAGGGTTTCAAGAAAAATCCTCCTTGCTCCTCCAAAAACAAACTCCAGCATATTCGGTTGTCAGGCATGACTGGAACTTTAAAAGGGACTGGATTCTATGGTCAGATGAAAAAAAAAGGGCTTTTTGGCAGCAAACCCACCAGATGTGTTTGGTGCAAACAGGGATAAAAAGTACCCCATGCCTACGGTTAAATGTACCGCTGGATCTTATATGTTGTGGGCCTATTTTTTTGCTGGAGGTTCTGGACATCTTGTTCAGATACATGGTATTATGGATTCTAGCAAATACCAACGGATAAAACTTCAAAACCTGACTGCCTCTGCTAGAAATCTTATAATGGGCCGTGGCTGGATCTTCCATCAGGACAACGGTCCAAAACAAACATCAAAATCAATACAAAAATGGGTAACTGAGCACAAAAAGAAAGTTCTGCCATGACCATCCAAGTCCTGTAAACTGAACCCTATAGAAAATGAGTGGGGTGAACTGAAGAGAAGCAGCACCAACATGAACTGGTGAATCTGAAGGATCTGGAGAGATTCTGTATGGAGGAATGTCTCTGATCTCTTGTCAGATGTTCTCCAAACTCATCAGGCATTATAGAAGAAAACTCAGAGCTGTTATCTTGGCAAAAGGATGTTGAAAAAAGTATTTAATAACAGGGTGCCAATAATTATGGCCAGCGTGTTTGGAGAAAAGCATTTATTTCATATGATTTACCCCCCACTTTCAATTATTTTACTTCAATGAAAGGTTAGATTTTTGCGAATTCTTTGAATGAAAGATCAAAAGGATAAACAATGCAGATTTATTTTTTATAGCCATTTTTGATCATATTTACCAGGGGTGCCAAACTTTTATTTTAGATGCGATTAATCGATTTGACAACACTATTTTAAACATTGGTTTAATGCTCAGTTTCTACTTGGCTCCGTTAGCCAACAGCCACATGCGTGAGTGCGTGTTCATACCCGCATTTCTATGGGTGAAAAATGACAGTGAAAGAAAAGACACAGAGTATGACCACTGATGTATTTAAGTTTATAAACCGGAGAACCCGTCCTGGTTGGTTCTGTCAGAAGTGAGTATACATCTCCCCAATTGCCACCAACTAAAACTGTCTGTGAGCGTCCTGTGTCCCGTCCGTCTGGCGTCAGTCGGTCTCGTCGAGGCTACTGTTGTTCTTTATAATGACGTTTTGTGCCTGTGACGTCACATCTCCATTCTCGTTTCATGTTTCATACGATCAACTTTAAGAGTGGGCCAGATCACGCTAGGTGAAAGTTGCACTTCAATCCCATTCTTAAAGCCACCGGGTTTACTCGTGAAACGTCTGGTTGAAGAATTTTGCATTGCCTTCATACATTCACTGAGCATTTTACACAAAGGATTTTTTTTTTTCAAACATGTGGTAACAAATTTCTGCCCAGTGCATTACAAGCATGTTGTCCTTCTCAAAAGTGCAAGTTCTGTGAAGTGGTGCAGGACAACGTTGTTCCACCAGCCCTTGCTTAGAACCCTCATCTGCAGATTCCTCATTTTTGCACAGGGAGGGGCGTTTTTACTGCATGATAAATATTTATCATCATGACACAAAGCTTCATGTGCTCGTCTAATTATGATCCAAAATAGATAATTATTTAGTCTGCTTTTTAAAACAAAAAGAAAAGGAGGGTTTGTATGTGCCAACAGCAGGAAACTTGGTAACACATTAGAATACAGTTTAATGATTAACTACACAGTAGGGCTGGGCGGTATGACGGTATATATTGTTACCGCGGTAGAAAAATGTCAACCGTAACAGATTTTTTTAATTCCGTGTATACCGCGACCGTGTAAATAAGTGGGCATGGTTAACTCATGTACAGAGTGCGTGAAACTGAGACACTGAGATTTGTCAAAGAAACATGGAGAAAGCAGATCAAGAGGATCCACAAAGGAATTACGTTTTCCAAAGGGTTGTTGACAACTTACTTGACAACATCAGTTCTTATATCAATATCGTAACGAATAGAAATAACCTTAAATAATGTATAGTTATCTGCATCTTTCCATCTCTTATGTATAGTTACTTTTTAAACACGAAAATCGCATTCAGCATGACACGCAAGCGGTTGCCGTGGTAATGAACAAACTGCTTGTTAAAGTGGATGTATAATCGTGTATTAGAGGGAAAATTACTAAATATGCAGCGCAAGTTATATATTTTTAACTCCAAACAATTGGCCACTGAACCAGCTGATAAAATCTTCCTTTAATTCGATACGTGATTACAACTTGACACTCAATTGAACCGATCGCATTTTACTGATGCAAAAGACGCGCGCGTGCACACACACTGAGAGGAAGTGTTTACCGGGCTATGTGTTCACCGGTCAGTGTTCACCGAGCTATGGTAAAATAATGACGCAGTTACAAGGTGTGTATAATTTAAACTTAAACTACAGTACTTAGTCAACACTAACAGTAGCTGTTGTTCGGTTTTCATAGTGCTGCTCTCCTTCTAGTCACTTCTGAACTTGATGAACTTGACACTTCTGAACTTCTCTTGATTAAAACTCCAGGTGACGGGTTGCCAGATATCACAAAAAGAGCAAAACAAGCCCCTTAAAACGCGGTATAATAAGCAGACATGGCAAAAATGTAACTAGTATAACTAGTATTACTAATATCCTACAAAATTAAAAGGAAGTAACTAATTTATTATGAATATAGAATAGTTCAATATAAAATATTCAGATATTATAAACTAATTGATGAACTAAAGCAATAACATGAAATTTAAAAATTATTCAGCAACACTTTATTTAACGTTGAATTGCACTTATGAGTTGTATTTAATATCAATCAGTTGGGGGCAGTTCATCAAAAAGTTGATGAGTGTGTTTCGTTTACTATATTTAGCTATCAAAATAGTTGACCAAATAAATAATTTACCAAATAAAAGAAAAATCTAAATCAAACAAGGTGAAATACTTTTCATTTCCATTTGGATTTATTTATAGTACAAAGCCCTTTTTGACAATTTTTCGAGAATAACTACATAAATCTATGTTCAAAACTATATCGTGAAATATACCGTTACCATAAAAATAAAATTAGTCATACCGTGAAACAGAAAATTGGTCATACTGCCCACCCCTACTACACAGGAACAACTGAGTAATGCAATATAAACACTCTAGTAACTACTTTTAACCAACAAGAAACTCTGATTAAGGAATTAGTAAGTAATAGCGCTTATTCGAATGTAGTAGTTAGCTAATTAACTAAAAAAAAATTCTTACGTCCCAGAGAACTACTAAGAACGTCTTGGTTGCGTATACAACCCACCGTTCCCTGAAGGAGGGATCGGAGGACGTAGTCGATGTCGACTGAATGGGGATCGCGTCAGAGAGCCAATGTTCTTCGAGTACTATTGAACGAGCCAATGGAATTGGCGTGTGTGATTCGCATCACACACTCTGCCCCGCGGCGCGGGTATAAATACAGAAGTGGATGCACACACTAGTTGCTTTTTCGCTGCGGAGCCGAGTGTAACCCGGAGTCAGCGGAGGTCCAGCGGTAGTGGCAATACGCAACCAGGACCTGGTTTTCAACGGTTATCCCCATTCAGTCGACGTCGACTACATCCGACGTTATCGACTGAATGGGGATAACCGTTGAAAACGCCACTAAAGCTGCCACCTTCCAGTGCCTAGACAAAAGCCTCCTGATGCCCCCGCAATTTTAAGGCGGGGAAGGACAGGGCTTAGGCCAGGGAAGTCACTGCTGTTCCTACAGGACCACTGTGAAAGCGTTCCCGTACATTGGAAGGAAGGGACGCTTCGGAAGCCACATCCTACCCTAGAGGAGGTGAAGTGGAGAATACACATGAACTGGGCGGATGACCGGACAGTACGACATATGGAAAGTCACTGGGGTGGCTCCAGCCGAAGACGGGGGGAGACTCACCGGACAATAACGGCAGAGAGCCTCTGCCAAGGGAAGACACGAGCTCGACCGTAGGGAGCTGTATCGTGGAAGAATACACATATGGGTCGCAGTAGGGACCGCAACATATGGACCCAGCCTAACACAGGTTCCACACTGCTTACAAGTGGTAGGCCTAACACCGGACATTCTGCACGTCGGATGTTGGAGGGGTGTGGAGGAACTCAACAGGGTTCAGATTTAAGGGAACTCAACTGGAGTTGAAAAGCGCACGTATCCAGTCCATAGGAGGGGAATGGCGCAGCAAGCCGACACTTGAACCGGGCTCACAGTGAAACTGGCTTCATGAGAAGGGAGCCCACTGGAAGCAGCAGTTCAACTAGGTGTCGTCCAGCCCCCAACTCTAGAATCTGTTTTGCAAAGCATATCGATGGCAGGTGCTATCGTGCCCCGTCCCTGAAAATGTGTTCGGGGAAGACAGGAAAGGCTGGCGATGGGAACCAGGTCTGGTTGGGCCATTAAGGGGCGACTATGAAGACCTGCTCCCTCCTGACTTGGTGCAAGCGACGATCGCAAAAAGACAGGAGCACTGCTCAACACAACATGTGAAGATCACTGAGCTTCAGGAGCATTTCTGCTCAGCACTTGAGTGTGATAAGTTCACTGAACTTCAGGAGCATTTCTGCTCAACACTTGCGTGTGATAAATTCCCTGAGTTACAGGAGCATTTCTGCTCAACACTTGCGTGTGATAAATTCGCTGAGCTACAGGAGCATTTCTGCTCAACACTGAGTGTGAAAGAATTCACCAAGCTACAGGAGCACTGCTGCTCAACACCTGAGTGCGATGAATTCACTGATTTTCAGGAGCATTTCTGCTCAACCATGAGTCGCAGTCGCTTTTAGGAGGCTCACTGGGGAGACGCATTTCTGCGGGCCCCCGGGGCAGCTGAGAGCCAGTGTCTGTCCAAGGGTTGTCCGCTCGGACAGAAATAACTGGCAGGGAGACGAAACCAGAGAGGCAACTGAGCGGCCCCGGAGTGGTCATGATTCAGCTGGACCCCAGGGGATGGAGTCTCCTCTCACCCTGGCTGTAACTGTCGTGAGGCTCGTTGGTGGCACGATTGAGTAAAGTGGGAAGAGTGGAACAAAGCGTCCTTAGAAACTTCTGACTCCAAGGAGGAGGTGACGGGTGAGCTGTGACATGCAAGGGAAGCTTGTGTAATGGTCACAATGTCTATCAACTTGAAGCATGAATGCCCGTGTAGTCAAGGGTCGCCCAGGCCCCCGTTAAAACACCCCCTTTATACATGGCCCCTCAGTTGAAGAGGGTTTGGCAGCAGACCGGGATGACTATAGTCACACAGGGTGAGCTGCTCTGCCACGGTCACCTCGGGACTCGATCATGAAGCTAGCGCTGAAGCGGTCATATATAGAGGAAGCCAATGGTGCATCTACCATATGCCCCAGGAGCCTCTGAAAGTTCTTTCAGTGGGACCCTTTCTCACTTCAAACATCAGCTGAACACACTCTCATTGGAGAGATCTGTCGGACCGAGTCCATCTCCAAAACTGAAAAAGAGATACTCAGCCCGTGGGCGAGATTACTCTCTCCCAGTTGACCTGAATACCCAACGGGCTCTGGAACACTCGAAGGGAAGAACTCTGTACTGATACTTCAACCCTCACACGCAACACACAGGATGGCCTGCGGCGCGGAAGGTAGAGATCTGAAGCACGTGTCTTTCAGGTCGGAGCTGCAGACCAATCTTTGGCTAAGATGGTCATGGCCCAGCACCTAGTAGCACGAAGAACGAGTCTACAACTGGCCTTCATACCGGCTGGAGGAGCGGCTACATCAAATCCTTCGCCAGCTGGATAAGATAAGCACGCACAAGTCAGGAGCACTGCTCAACACTAAGTGTGATGAATATCACTGGATTTTCAGAGGCACGTCTGCTCAACACCTATTGTGATGATTATCACTGACTTGAGCGGGATAGCCGAGCCTGAGGTGGGGCAGCAAAGTAGAGAGAGTGGTGTTAGTGTGTTGTGCAACACTTACCTGTCTCCACTAGCGGCAGGGGGCGCGTGAGAAGGCGGATAACCAGGTCCTCGAACGCACCAAGCTGCCTGCTGGCGACCATGGGGGAGCTGAGGGGTGTTAGGCTATACAGGGTCACACCCGCCAGACTGGCCCTCTTGGGACCCAGGAACAGATTAATTTCTCTTTTGAAGTGTGGGTACCGCTTGCTCCGCTTTTCTTTTTTTTTTGGGGGGGGAGCCAGCAGCGGAACAGACACACACACACAAACAAAGACTCCACCCGGCCCTCTCCCGGGGGGAGGGAGTGAATGTGCCAATTCCAAGAGCATCTCATCCATCCCTGGACGGCCCGCTCGGAATGCTTTCGCTGTCGCTTGCCACCTGGCTTGGCAGCGCCTGGAGCAGGCTGGGCGTCTCTACTGCGGCTGGCTCCATGCTGAGGCCTTGGTGGAGGCCCAGCGAGAGTGGCGGTCGGGTAACGCCCTCGGCGACGAGCAGGCGGAGGAGCTGCCACCGGCGGGCGGAGTCAGCAGCTGGCTGCCTGGGCAGGATGTGCCGGATGACCTCCATCTGCGCTTGAGCGGCAGAGAACTGTTTGGATGCAGTTCTCCACCGTGTCGCCGACCAGCCTATCCTGGGAAATAGGGGAGACCAGGAACCGAACCTTGTCCGCATCCGCCATATCAACCAGGCTGAGCCAACGTTGGCGCTCCTGGACCACTAAGGTGGACATCGCCAGACCGATCGCGTACGCTACGGCACTCCGGCCCCGGAGGGCGAAGTCGGATGCAGTACGGTGCTCACCTATGAGCGCACGGTCTGGGCTACCCTCGTGCATGTCCATGGGTGCCCTGACCTGACAGACCTGAAGCAACGCCATGGCACGCAAGAGGAAGCGGCTTGCCCACAGGTTTTGTAAGCTCTGCCCGTCGGAACGGACAAAAACTCACAGGCCTTAGAGGTGGACGAGGATCCCCCCAAAAGGCAGCGGCCGTCGGACACAGGTGCATACATATATACATATAAATACATATATATAAATATATATACATATAAATACGTAGCTCAAACATGTGATGCAACAATTGTGACCGTCAGAGAGGAAAAGGGAATGACCGCATCCAGAAACGCACAGGTTGAATGACATCTTGAAAAAGACGCAAACGCACCCGTGTTGCTCTTTCAGAAAATAGGACCGTCACCAGTGCCGAGGCACACAGGGGAATGGCCGCGGCAGCACTGAACAGTGAACTGAAACAGTGAAGCACTCACTTTTCTGCCCTCTAACCAGCCGTCAACACAACCATGGGGACTTTGTCACAAACATTTAGAATTTGTTGCTGTTAAAACAGCAGTTGAGAGCTCAAAGCTCGCGATCACCGCTGCACTCGCGCTGTAGAACACCAGCACTGGGAGAGTCTTCCTGAAGAACACCGACACGCTCGTTGTAGACAACAGCACTCTCAGAGACATCAAACAATCGGCTCCGAAGCGAAAGGCAACTAGTGCGTGCATCCACTTCCGTATTTATACCCGCGCTGCGGGGGCGGAGTGTGTGATGCTGCTCAGGAACACCAATTCCATTGGCTCATTCAATAGTACTCGAAGAACATTGGCTCTCTGACGCGATCCCCATTCAGTCGACTTCGACTACGTCCGACGTCATCGACTGGAAGGGAACTACTATACATAGGTTCATAATTAACATGAATAATGCATAATGTATAATTAATTCTAAAGTGAAGATCATAATAACCCACTAGTAGTGACTCAAGTGTTACTACTTTCTTCTAACGGAATCAATTATTTGGATCAGTATTCCGAAGTGAAAAGTAGTGTAACTCCCAAGTATTGATTAAAAGTCATTGTAAGCTTTTGTACGTTTTTGTAAGGCTTTGGATAGTAATTCCTTCTGATCGATGTGGTAATGTTTAAATTATTATTAGTGGGTTACCAGGATCTTCACTTTAGAATACTGATCCAAGTAAATTAGTAATTCCTTCTGAAAGATTTGGTAATACTTGAGTCAGTACTAGTGGGTTACCATGATTTCACTTTTGAATTAATTATACATCTGCATTACTCTCATTACTTATGAACCTGTATAAACCCGGCCCCTTTTCATCGCTGCACTCATTGTCTTTTGACTTCCGGTTCATATTTCCACAGCGATCTATATGTATTTATGAATAAACTGCTCGTTTCAAAATTTTCCTGGTCTACTGACATTTGTTATGACATCAGTTTTAAACATTAAAGTGCTCTTGATAACTTATGTTAACTCTACAATAAGCAAATCCACTTACCCAGGTAATTATTCTTTCGACAGCAATGTCGTAGAAATATACAGAGCCACCGCAAAAACGGAAGTTCAAAGAAAACATTCTGCATGCATGTTTCTCTGTCGCATAAGGTCTATATAGTAGTTCTTAATAGTTGTCTGTGAGGTATGACATTTTTTATTGATAAGCTAATAGTGAACTACTACATTCTACTGAGCACTATTACTTACTAATTTGTTAATCAGAGTTTCTTGTTAGTTAATAGTAGTATATTATAGTATATTATAGTATATAATAGTATATAATATATTAGAATGCTAATAGTGAGTTACTTATTCGTTCCTGTGTAGTTATTATTCATTAATGATGGAACAGTATTCTAAAGTGTTACCGGATACTGTATATTTGTGAAGTTTGCACATTTCAAATTTGATCACTTTATTTAGGGTTCATGTAAACACTGTTTATCATAAACCAGAATGATTTTATTCCAATTGAAACAAAATATGTCAATGTAAATGTAGCTACTGATGCTGATGGCCTCTTGTTCTTGTTTATTCTACAAATCATGTTGTTTGTGGACATGTCAAGAATAAGCGATGTGCATGAGTTTGTGTGACTATCACAGGATCGTACCTATCTATAGTCTCGCAATTTATGTATTTAGTGCATAATTAGTTGTATAAAGGGGATACAAGTGCTTACATTTTGAATATTACACAAACAATCTTCTTTAATTTGTAATAACATGCACGCATGAATCGTACAAAACAGTCTGTAACAAAAAATATGTTTAAGTGTTCTGTTAGTATACTTCTTTTTAAACTAAAAATCAAAGAGTGTTATGAGAGGTTATGTTCTTTTCAGAGACATTCTTAACAAAATTACACTTAATTGTATTTGGCTTATACTGACAAAAATTCAAAAAATATTTATATTAAATACAACAAATAATATTTCCCAATACCTTACTAAATAATTACTTAAACTGAAATTTATTTCAAGTATACAAATTAACTGAATCACCTATGTTAAGTTCACCTCAAGTATACTTCTAAGTGTACTTTAATAAATTGTGTATTTAATAAATAAAAGTAGACTAGACCAATACAACAAGTAAACTATGTAAGTTCAGAGTATACTTGCAGTGCAAAAGAAAAAAAACGTATTGTTGCACATGCCCTTGGCTATGTGGACACCATATAATTTTGAGCACAGTTCTACCATCTGATGTAGATTTCTGTTATCGTAAAATATTTCTTTTGTGGCAGGGAAAAACTGACAGTCTTGAATCTTTTAGAGTGACATGCTAACCGACAGCTAATGATTTCTTCTGAAAGTGTCAATAGTTTAGTGTGCCAGTCCCATTGTGGTGACCTTCAGATGAAGAAGCAAGCTGCTATTGACGTGTGAGAGAACCATTCAGTCTTTATGAAATGCAGCATAAATATCTTATTTACCATTTCTTATGTTATGGGACTAGAAAAATGACCTTGAGATAAAGACTGAGCAGTTCACAAATTCCCTCTTTTCCAGGGAAAACACTGCAGACTTTAGTACAAAAGCATATTTGGGTTTGTGTGTCAAGAATATTCCACCAAAATGGAATATACTTCAAGTTCATTTTATAAAGTAAACTTAAGTTCTTGTATTTCTTATGTAGTTAAGTATACCAATATCAGTGTACTCGTAGTATAGTTGGAAGGGAGCTATTTAAAAAATTCTGGGGACTAAAGTGCCCCCCTTTTTAGTTTATAAAAGTATAATTTGTATTTTTAGTTTATTTGAGGAGTAACAGTAGTAAACTTTGAGTACATAACTAGTTTAAATCAGATGTTCACTTGTAGTATAGTTGAAATGTAAAAGTGAAAACTTAAAGTAAACTGTAAGTTTACTAGCTATATACTTACAGCACACTTTTTAGTTCATGAAAGTACACTTTGAAGTACACTCAGTAAACTATTAGTTTTTATAACTATTAGTTCCCTTTCGAGGGAACTCGAAATGCGTCGGTTACGACACTAGGGGAACGCCCTTCAGCGTAGCGCATCTGAATTTATGAATGAAACCGAATCCAATCCTATTGGCGTTGCGTGATGACGTAGCGTGTGACGGCATAAGCGGATGTATACAAAAGCACGCTGGCACACAGAAATGTCAGCTTTTTGCTATTCAGCAAGCGCTCTGTGTATGTGTGAACAAGTCTGTCCTATTTGGTGTTGTATGTCCTGTTAAAGTAAGTTGCAGATCTCGCGTTTGCCGAGGCAGCGCTTAGATTACGAGTGTATTTTGCAATAAGATTCTGTGGCTGGGATCTCGCGTTTGCCGAGGCAGCGCGTAGGTTTAAGGTTTGCCTCGCAGTTGCAATACAGAATCTAGTAGCTCGAATCTCGCGTTTGCCGAGGCAGCGCTTAGATTACGAGTGTATGTTGCAATAAGATTCTGTGGCTGGAATCTCGCGTTTGCCGAGGCAGCGCGTAGGTTTAAGGTTGCCTTGCAGTTGCAATACAGAATCTAGTAGCTCGGATCTCGTGTTTGCCGAGGCAGCATGTAGGTTACGAGTCTACTTTGCAGTTTGCTGTGTGAGTACGAGGCATGAACAGTCAGCTCCTGAGGGTGCTGGCTGTGTTCACTGAGAAATAACTCGCCGCACACGTGCGTTTCGGGTATCTCAGCCTCGCGCCTGTTGACTTTCTTCTCGAGAGATGAAAGCCAAAGATATTGTGTACTACTCGTATCTCGCGTTTGTTAAGGCAACGCGTTACGGGTCTGCAATAAAAGGGACACACGCGATCTGATAAATAATACTGTTTAGGTGCGAGGCATTCACAGTCAGCTCCTGAGGGTGCTGGCTGTGTTCATTGAGAAATATCTTGACGCGTACAGCCGTGCGCTGTCAGGTGTTTCAGTCTCGCGCCTGTTGACTTTCTTCTCCAGGGATGAAAGCCAAATTATAACGGCTCGAATCTCGCGTTTGCCGAGGCAGCCTGTAGGTTACGAGATCGTATAATTAAAAACAGTATTCTGGTGTTTATGGCTGCATTTAATTCCTACAGCCTACCATTCAGACCGTGTTTCACTTATCCAGTGTTATGGCTGCATTTAATTCCGAGGAGTTAAAGTAATTAAAAATTGTATCTGACTTAGAACTTGGTTAGATATTTTAATTCAGCCTACCATCTGAAGGAGAGTATCGCTTCTAGAGGTCCCCCTCAAAAAAAAAAAAAAAACCTGAGCTTGGGATTCTAGGCGGCGCTCTCGCCCAAAGCCTTTCAGGCCAGGAAGGCGTCGGGAGAAAGGTCCTAACTTGTGTGAGACCTTGGAGGGCTGTCCCCCCCGAAAGAGAGCGATCAAGATCCCCTCTCTCACCGGGCCCTCAGGAAACTGGTGTCAGCATCCCGCTGCTAGTTGCGCTTCGGGACACATCAGTTTCCAGCGAATGCACGCTGCTCTGTCTGCCCCAAGAGCTTGCGGCCAGGCAGCGCTGGCATCCGCACACCGAGAGTCGTTTTCGATTATTCCCTGCCGGTCTTCCACTTCAGGGTATCGTGAAGGGCTCTCACAAGACACTTGACACCAGCCCTGAGGGGCTGGTTCCCTTGCTGAATTTTGTGGAGGCATGGTAATGTCTCCCCAATATTTCTCCATGGGTCCTGCGCACTGTTGAAATTGGATACAGGCTGCAGTTCCGGGTCCGCCCACCAAGGTAAGTATCAACAGGGTGGTTTGGACTGCAGTAGACCCACAGCAGGGTCAAGTGTTAGAACAGGAAGTTCACTCGCTGCTGGAAAAAGGGGCCATAGAGCTAGTTCCCCCACTAGTCAGGGAGTCCGGTTTCTACAGCCGGTACTTCATAGTTCCAAAGAAGGATTGAGGGTTGCGTCCAATTTTAGATCTGAAGCATCTGAATCGGTGTCTGAGGAGATGCAGGTTCAAGATGCTCACTATTCCTATCATCGTGAGTCAAATTCAATCCGAGGATTGGTTTGTCACGATAGATCTAAAAGACGCCTGATTTCACATCTCCATCCTTCCATCTCACAGGAAGTTCCTGAGGTTTGCTTTCGGGGGCGAAGCTTACCAATATCGGGTTCTTCCGTTCGGCCTAGCACTCTCCCCTCGCACTTTTACCAAGTGTATGGATGCAGCTCTAGCACCCCTGAGGCGAATATTGGCCCAGTCGCGAGAGCTGGCGATTCGGCATCGAGACGTCGTCCTCGCCCGCATCCAGAGCCTAGGGTTGAGACTCAACACGAAGAAGAGCGTGTTGACACCAGCCCAGAGAACCACGTTCCTGGGAGTGGTCTGGGACTCGGTCACGATGCGAGCACAGTTGTCTCCTGCTCGGATCGAGTCTATCCTGACCACAGTGTCCAGGATAAGCTAGGCCAGGCCGTCACTGTCAAACACTTTCAGAGAGTGTTGGGTCTCATGGCAGCAGCGTCCAGCGTGATACCTTCTGGCCTGCTACACATGAGAGCTTTACAGTGGTGGTTGAGAACCAAGGGGTTTTCCCCGAGGGGAAATCCATTCCGCTTGATAAGGGTTACGCGCAGATGCCTTCGTTCCCTTTCAATTTGGAAAAAGCCTTGGTTCCTGTCCCAGGGTCCCAATTGGGAGCGTTATGTCGCCGAGTATCTATTTCGACAGACGCCTCCCTCACGGGCTGGGGCGCGGTCATGGACGGCCGCTTTACGAGAGGTCTCTGGCAGGACCATCATTCCTCTTGGCACATAAATTGCCTAGAAATGTTGGCGGTGTTCCGGGCTCTGAGGAGCTTTCTGCCAGACCTCCATGGTCGCCATGTCCTAGTAAGATCCGACAGCATGTCGGTGGTATCTTACCTAAACCATCAGGGGGGTCTGAGGTCGCGCCCTCTGTGCAGACTGGCGCATCAGATACTCCTGTGGTCCCAGCGGAGACTGTCGTCTCTCAGGGCGATGTATGTCCCGGGGGACCAGAACCAGGGAGCAGACGTACTGGCGAGGCAGGCGCTGAGGCCCGGGGAATGGAGACTCCACCCCGAGGTGGTGGAGTTAATATGCGAGAGGTTTGGCCCAGTGGAAGTGGACCTATTTGCGTCTCGAGAGACGACACACTGTCCACTGTGGTTCTCCCTCACACATCCAGCCCCGCTGGGGTTGGATGCCATCATGCAGACGTGGCCGAGGCTGCGTCTGTACGCCTTTCCCCCAATCGCTCTGCTCCCAGCAGTTCTGGAAAGGGTCCGTCGGGACGGGGTCACCCTACTATTAGTAGCCCCGTGTTGGCCGGCCCGAGTATGGTTTTCAGACATCATCCTGCTTCTGGCAGGCCCGCCATGGTAGATCCCTCTGAGGAGGGACCTGTTGTCTCAGGCAGAGGGCTCAGTTCTCCACCCTCGGCCCGAGCTGTGGAAACTGTGGCTCTGGCCCCTGAGGGGGCACCGTTCCTAGAAGCCGGCCTGTCAGCAGAAGTGGTTGAAACTATACTCACTTCCAGAACTCCCTCCACGAGGAAGTTATACGGCCTTAAGTGGAATGTTTTTTCCATTTGGTGCAGAGAGCGTGTTTTGGACCCAGTTCACTGCCCAGTGGCTTCAGTGCTGGAGTTTCTCCAAGACCGCTTTTCTGCCGGGCTTACCCCGTCCACACTCAAGGTTTATGTGGCTGCCATTGCGGCATTCCACGCTCCTCTGAGTGACGGTCCTCTGGGGAGGCATCACCTGGTCGTACGTTTCCTCCGTGGAGCCTGGAGGATGAGACCTGCGATTCACACCAGGGTTCCCTCTTGGGACCTGGCAAACCCACCCCCGGCCCGGCTATTTGCCCAAGGTGCCATCTAATGTGGCACGGCCTTTGGTTCTGCAGGCATTTCATCCTCCACCTCATGTGACGGCGGATGAGGAGAGACTTCATCTGCTATGCCCTGTCAGAGCACTGCAGTGTTATATCCTGAGGTCCTCCTCATGGCGGAAGTCGGACCAGTTGCTGGTGTGTTTCGGGTCGCCCAAGAAGGGGCTTCCCGCCTCTAAGCAGACCATCAGCAACTGGATCATTCGGACTATTTCCCTGGCCTATCAGGTGTGCAATTTGCCTTCACCTATGGCCGTGAGGGCTCACTCCACCAGAGGCATGGCGTCCTCTAGAGCCCTCCTTTCAGGGGTTTCTATCCATGACATATGTGAGGCGGCTGGCTGGGCCACTCCGCACACATTCATGAGGTTTTACAGTCTGGACCTTTCCTCTTCACCCGGTGCACGAGTGCTTTCGTCCTAGATTGTGCCTGAAGACAGCTTCACACTAGGATGAGCGGGGTTCGTTGTGGTATAGTGGGTATCTCGTTCCCCTAGTGTCGTAACCGACGCAGTTCGAGTTCCCTCGAAAGGGAACGTCTCGGGTTACGTATGTAACCCTTGTTCCCTGAGAAAGGGAACGAGACACTGCGTCGGTTCGCCACACCTCACCCCGCCTGGAGCACTTGCTTCATAGCAAAAGCTGACATTTCTGTGTGCCGGCGTGCTTTTGTATACATCCGCTTATGCCCTCACACGCTACGTCATCACGCAACGCCAATAGGATTGGATTCGGTTTCATTCATAAATTCAGACGCGCTACGCGGAAGGGTGTTCCCCTAGTGTCGTAACCGACGCAGTTCGAGTTCCCTTTCTCAGGGAACAAGGGTTACATACGTAACCCGAGACGTTTTCTTTAAATTCACTTAAGATCATAGGCAAAGCAAGGCAAGTTTATTTATATATCACATTTCATACACTATGGCTATTCAAAATTAATTAAAATAATCACAACATAAAAGCAAAGAAAATTAAAACAGTTATAAAATAAATTAAAAGAGAAAGATGATACAGTTATGTAATTGAAAGAGTAGAAAGGTATACTTTAAGTATTCTAAATAAACATAGTAATAAATGGTAGTATATTTTTTCATACACATTTTTAACTTATTTATAATGCAAGTGTCTCTATTAGTATCCCAAGTATATTCTAACTGTGCTTTTAAATAAACTTGAAGTTAAATCCTATATGTACACAACCAGTGGATTTATTTATTAATGAAAAAATTATATATCTAAGAAGTACATAAAAAGGTAGACTGAAAGTAACTTTCTTGTTTTTAAGTTTAAAAGAACTATACTAATAGCACACTTGAATAAACGTATCAATTATAAGTGTAGTTAGACTTGACCAGAGTCTCAGCTAATATGTCTGTTGTACAGTCTGACATAAAAGACTATTCCTGTCGTGCAGTCTGATCTTATAAGTCTGATATTGTATAAACTCGCAAAATACATCATTTAGGACACAAAATAAAAATAAACAAATAAATCTAAAAGTTTGCACTGGGCTTCAGAAACGGAAAACACCAAAATATCAGCAATTATAAATATTTCCCAGGGAACAAATCACAGATTTGCTGAAAACCTTAACCAGACTTTCTGTTTTTCTGTGTCCTGTGTTCATACTGTTGCGTCAGGTTGAGTAAATGATGGTCTGTTGTCTGTCCGAAAGCTATTTGTCAGGATGAAGTGTGTGTGTGTGTGTGTGTGTGTGTGTGTGTGTGTGTGTGTGTGAGCATGATTCTCTGTCGTCAATCTTGAACAAAAAAACTCTCGTAACATATCTTGTCTCTCGCACCTGTAGGTTATAGAGTTCGATGATGGATCGGGCTCTGTGCTGAGAATCCAGCCGCTGCGGACACCGCGCGATGAAGCCATTTACGAATGCGTCGCCTCCAACAGTGTTGGGGAGACGAGCGCCACGACACGACTCACTGTTTTACGTGGTAGGTCTATGACGAATAACACTCGCTAACCTTTGCTCTCTCATTGCCTTCCAGCCCTCACAGGTACGTGTTTTGTCTATTTGGTCTTTTTGTCTGTTTGTATCTTTTTTCAGTAAGTACACTACCAGTAAAAAGTTTGGAATAATTGGAATATTTTTTTATGCTTACAAAGGTTATATTTATTTGATGAAAAATACAGTAAAAACAGTGATATTGTAAAATGTTATTACAATATAAAATGTGATTTATGTATGTGTGTAATGCTGGTGATTTCAGAATTGGATCCTAATGCAGTGTTACATGTTTATTAACAAAAATAACAGTCAACAGGAAACATAGAATAAATCCAAACACAAGGAAAGGCAGTACTGAAAAGAAGGCATGTGATACAATGCACAAAAACACAACACCAAACACCAAACACTGAACAAGGAAAGCATAAGGGCTGCTTCTGAAATCACATACTTTCAGAAAAAAAAACTGTATGTGACAAAAGTAGTCTGAATTCAGAGTACTCATAAAAGAGTAGACAAAAAGTACCTGGATAACCTACTACTGATTCTGATTCTGAAGTGTACATACAGTGTTTGTGAATGACAGTGAAGTGATGCAACTGATGCCATAGGTCACATGACAACAACAACATGATGAACGCAGTATGTCCGGATTACATTCATACTACAAACACTTCATACTATATAGAACATATTTTTTAGCGTTTGCTAATCACTTGCTTATTCAAAATAATTGTCTACTCAAGATAGTATACGATTTCGGACACAGCCAACAACAGACAGGGATGAAGGGGAAACAAGCATAACAAAAACAAATAAATGAAACTAATCAACAAAGAAAACTACAAACCGACTATAAGCGTAACAGGAAACAGTAAAGAAAACTTAAACCTTAAACAAGAGTCCAGAGCAGGAGTTGTAACTGTGATGTTAAAGCTGATTTTTCAGCATCATTACTCTAGTTTTCAGTGTCAGATGATCATTCAGTTATCATTCTAATATGTTGATTTGCTGCTCAAGAAACATTCTTCCTCTTCTACTTTGAAGGCTGGTGTTATGGCTGCTAAAAACAGCTTTGCATCACAGGAATAAATTACATTTTAAAATGTATTGAAATTAAAATTATTTTAAATTGTAATAATAATTCACAATATTAGTGTTTTTAATTACATTTGTATCGAATAAATTCAGCCTTGGTGAGCATAAGAGACTTATTTCAAAAACATGAAACATGTCCAGTACTGTGTGTTTTGGCTGTTTGCGCCTGCATTTTAATTCTATAAAAGCCTCCCACGGATAGAGCCTGAAAAATGTAAAAGCTCCTTGAGCTCTCACTGACCTTGGAGCTTTTTAAAGGGGTTGATTAATATTCTAATTAGCGAACGGGCTTTCCCGCTCGCTAGCTTCAGCATCATCAATATAACTCAAATTTTATGCTACATTTACAACATTTCTTACAAAGTTGCCCTGTAAGGATGTGGCCGGGCCCGTGTGGATAAAACGGAGTGAAAATGCTCTGTTTTTACAGTGAAACTGCAGGCTTCACCATTCAAATCCAATGTCTCTGTGTTCTGAAAGCATTTACCTGACTTATCTTTTAATGGAATTATGAAACCAGTACTAATCTGGTAGTTTGCTCTGAGGAAGAACAAACCGACCTAAAACGGAAGAAATGGGAGTGAAGAATATGCTTTCCACCTCCAAATATTTGCATGGTTATTGGCAAAACATTTTTCCTCTGCTTTCTCTTATTTTCACCCTCCTTCTAGCTCCTTTGTGGCCACATCTGTTGTTTGAGGGAGAGTATTTCTGTTTGCAGCTCAGGCCTGATAAAACCTGCAACACAATAGTAACACACACACACACACACACACACACACACACACACACACACACACACACACACACACACACACACAGACACAGACACACACACACACACACACACACACACACACACACACACACACACACACACACACACACACACACACACACACACACACACCAGAACTCAATCAGGGGGAAAGTCTGCAAATCTCTCTGGATATGTTCAGAATACAGGTCTAGTGCTCACTGCATATGACACAGTGCACACTGCAGTCCATAGTGCCTGTTTGTAAAGATATGATGTGAACAGCAGGGGAGACTGAGGGGAATGTTACAGGACACACAACATAACATGTCCTTCATAACTCACAGATCTCCCTGCCATCTGTGGGTCTGAGAAACATACGCCAGCAGGTGCCGATGCAACGTTTATCACAATATTCAGTTCAATGCTTTATAAAATAATTTTTTTTTTTTTTTTACAGTTGTCCCTGTTACAAATACACAATGATTTTAAATTGAGATTGTGTCATTATATTACTGCTTCTATATATATATATATATATTTTTTTTTTTTAATTAGCATTTATTTTCAGGTTTGCTTTTAATTTTAGTTTAAGTCTTAGTAATTGTACGTGCTGTCGTCACTTTTATTATGTTTATTATATAAATTTGCATATAGCTTTGATTAATTAAAAAAATTACAAATAACAATTGTTAAACATTTGGTCAGGGAAGAGGGCGAAAGAGAACAAACTCAGCTCATGCAGAAGTTTCTGAAATTTGGTTAATTTGACACGGAATGACGGAATAATGTTTGTTATATATTTCAAAGAATATATTTTTTTTATTCCCATTCAGCATCTGAACTTTTACCCTACAACCTAGAGATAAAACGGATATTAATTACAATTCAAGGCATTAAAACCAAAGAAATGATTTATATATTAAGATTACTGTGAATTTATCATCGTGGAAATAAAAATGATTATTTTAGCAAATTGTATGCAAAATGTCTTAACTCATGCTGTCCAATCCAATAATGAGTCAAGGAAGATTAAAAATGACTTCCGACTCGTTCGTCACACTGGAATGGAAGGTCAAGTTGAGCACAAAGCAGTGTGTTATTCAGTATTGCACACAGAGAGCTGCTATAGTCTGCCGCAACTCATCTGACGTTTAGTGCGTACAGCAAACTTACATACTGGATCAAGATATGTACTGCAAACATAGTATGAGTAGATGGTAGCATGCTATTTAAACTTTTTTAACCTACTCTCTCTTCTAAACCTACTCTCTCTTCTAGCCTCACCTGGAATGACGGTTTAGATGGAAATGTTATAATTATGAATAGAAAGCCCTACACAAATATTTATCCATTAATATAAATGAAGGAAGCAGAGTTGTAGTAATTACTGCACATTCAGCCAGTGGGCACGCGGCATCGTTTGAGCATGAATAATGACACAAAACTAATACGTATTCCGCCGTAAGATATCAGGCTGCGGCAGACTACACCAGCGTCAAAAACAAGCTTAGCATTAAAGCACCTTTGCCTCAGTTAAGCCCCGACATACTTTTCTTCCACTAAAAACATGCAGTTCAATCGGCCGTTCTGTGTTGTGTGGGAATATGGGTCATGTCTTATTCATGAATGCACCCACTGAACTGGGACCAATGTGTTCGGTCCTTTCACAGGCTGGGAATTGCAGGCCGATATTTGCCAACAAGGTCACAGGCACAATGCATTATACATCACAGTAAACAAAATATTTTGTTTGCGGAAAACCGCAAATGTTGCTGGTAGCACTAATACATTTCAACACACTCTTGAAATGCATTTAGCAAAATATCTTGCCTAAAAAAAAAAAAACCCTGAAAATGATCGGTCATCATTTACTCTCCATAACGTTGTTTCAAACACATGTGAGATGTTTAGCAGAATGTTCAAGCTGCTCTTTTCCATACGTGTACATATTTAGAAGCGTTTAAACATACATGATAGCAAACCTGGTGCATATATGCTTCAGGAGAGGGAGAGATAATGAGTAAAATACTTAAATTTGGCTCTGTTTCTCACACATAAAATCATGACTTCAGAAGACTATACAGAAGAAATATAGTGCATAAGTCATATTGCCCTTTTTGGAACAAAACACCAGCATTGGAACATTAGATGACATAATTTTCATTTAAACATATTACATTGTAAAAAATGTGCACAGCTTTCTTAAAGACAGGAAATCTAGTCTAAAATGGAGCATCGAAGCAAATAATAATGCGTGATGGAAACAGCTTTTGTTGCAGGATGCAGGTTGTTGGTTGAGTATATGTGTGGGATAAAGAGGAGAGTTCTGGAAAAGTGAAGTGCCACTAGACATGGAGAAACTGAAAGGGTTTTAAATGACCCTAAGGGGGAATATTAGCGTCACAATATGGCTCCAGGGATGGAGAAACATCAGAGAGATTAACTGAATTCATTTAGTTCAATGTGCTGTGACCTGATGTCCATTTGACATCCTCACACAGTCAGCCAGTGAATATCATCAGCACTTTCCTGTGGCATCATCTGATGTTAAAGACCCAGAGGCACTGACCCCATCATTTTATATGTATATGTATACTATGTGTATGTATATATGTATATGTATATTCATTTTTTTTAATGTACATTATGATCTACATAATGAACATTGGCCTGTCTCCCAGAGGTCAGAGCTCAGAGGTCTTGACTTGTCCAACAGTTATTCTAAATCATCATAAATGATCAACACTCTCCCAATTTTGTATTTTATTTGTGAATCATTAGTGCCTCTTTTTGGATTCTTGCCATTTGAAGTTAAAGTGCTTGGTTGTTTAAAACAATACATGTATCTTAGTTTAGTTGTTGATGGCATGTATTGATTCATCTTTTACTGTGAGGATAGATTAATGTCTCAATAGAAGCAGGAAAACCGTTATGTCATGGAGGGAAAGTCCAACAGCTGCTCTTCCTTTCAAATGTCTTTTTCTGTGCCGTTCCAATGCAAACCGATTCCCATAGCGGAACTAGAGGAACTCTGGCAAATCCAGTGAAAAGCTGCCCCGATCATAACAGATGAGAGCGACGGGAAACACTCCATTCTCTGCTGAGTTGAGTTGCGTCTAGACAAAGTCTATTTTATGGTAATCCGGAAATATCCGTGCCAAAGCCAGAACGGCGGCACCTTTTTTTTTTCTAAACGTGCATCAAATTTACAGAACTTGACTGTCCCTCAACTTTTGCTTTGAACGGAGGCATAATCTTCAGCAAACAGTCGTCGGGCAGTCGGGCAGGAAGTCCGGATCTCAAGGTATAATTTAAAATCCTGACAGAAAAACAAAGGCATTGACTTAGCGCTCAAACGGCCATCCAGACAAAAAGCTGCCTCTACGCTCTCGCTGTCTTTGAGCGAGGTATGTGTTCGCGGACCCGCAGAGGGAGGACGCTGGGAAATTGCTGTGCCTGTTGTTTGGTGTTCTGACAGCTGCATCGAGGGTGAAAGGCGGCAAGAAAAGCTAGCAGAACACAATGTGCTTTCGTTTACCCCTCCGCCTCTTAGGTGCCAAGACACACACGGCCCACCGGCGCTTTCAGACATTTCCGAAGACCCTTTGACGCCCGAGTGCTTTGGAAACATGCTGACTTATCTCGCAACCCAGGTGAACCTTTCTTTGAGCTGAAAAATAGAAATGTAGGAAGGATGGGAACGAGGACCTGAGACAGCACATAAAGTCAGCGCGCTTTTGTTTGAGTTTGCCGAGGTAATGCCGTTTCTGCATGACCCCCTCCTTCCCTTTTTAAATAAGCGCCAATGCCATTCATCACAGAAATGGAACAACAGATAATGATGAGTTATTTATTATCATAATTAAAGGCGAAGCCGTTAGACGTATTGATCTGCCCTGCTGAAAATTCCCCCATTGGTAATTAATGGAGTGGAGGAGATCTGTAATTGTACAGTGTGAGTTTGGAGCCAAACATCAGCATGTCTGCTAAGACAGATGGGTGTAAAGTCCATATTCTGAATCTGCAGAGACCCTTAAACACTGATAGATCATGTGCCGGCTGTGCATTTGTTGGTCTAAGTGGATGCGGATATCGATCCCTACAGATGGCTGTGGTATTTTCTCCATTAGTTTCTTCTCTGCTCTTGCTTGATGTTGTTGTTGTTGTGTGTTTGTTTATTTGTTTGTTTATTTTCTTTTCATGGTTGAATTTGTTTTTAGAGCCCTGGAATCGTTTTGTTTATTCTGATTTTCTTCTTCAGGTTCTTTGCTCTTAAACATTCTGAGCATCCCATATGTAATAGAATCATTATTTTCTATTGTTCTGTTTCTTTTAGTACCTTGTTATCGTATGCAGTTATTGCACGATGTGTTTTCAGTTTGGACGTAAAGTGCTGTCAAGGATAAGCTGACAACACATGAAAAATTTCATCTAATTCCATACAGCAGTTTTTCACAACCCTGTTCCTGAAGGCACCAACACTACATATTTTCCAACTCTTCCTAATCAATTCAGCTTGTTAGTAGAGGCTCCACAAGCTGAAATGAATGGGTTAGATAAGTGAGACATCTAAAATGTGTACTACTACTACTATAATAATAATAATCACCTTCATAATCATCATCATCATCAACATCGTCATCACAATAAGAAATATTAATATTATTACTAAACAAAATATAAAAATAAGAAAATTGGCTTTATAATATTCCACTGTAAATATTTAAGGAACACATAATAAAAACAATAACATTAATCATTTAATAACTTTGAGAATATATCAATATGGCTATACAATTATTATTTATACTAATAGTACTATTATAAATAATAATACGTACTAATAGTACTAATACAATATTACACATTGTTTTGTAATCTTTCACTGTAAAAAATAAAAATGAGTATTTTCTACTACTACTACTACTACTACTACTACTACTACTACTAATAATAATAATAATAATAATACTAATAATAATGGTAATATTATCATTATCATTATTATTATTATGGTCACACTTTAGATTAGGGTCCAATTCTCACTATTAACTAACTATGAACTACTACTTTTGCCTCACTAAACTAATTACTGCTTATTACTAGTTAATGTAGTTGTTAAATTTGGGTATTGGGTAGGATTAAGAGATGTAGAATATGGTCATGCGGAATAAGGCATTAATTAATATGTGCTTTATAAGCAGGTGTGCACATAACTGGTACGCAGGTACGCATGCGCGACAAAAATCAGGAATGCGTAATACCACTTGTGTTACTACGCGCCTTTGCGTACTTAAAGGGTAACTGTCGTTTTGTTTATCTACTGGAGGCAAACTTTCGTTTAAAAGCATAATTAAAATGGAAACGTCACTTTAAAGTTTGACCGTATTTTTGTTTTCGGTCAAATTGCCTTTTGATTGGGAGAGCTAGGGGCACGTATATGATAGCATCAAAAATTGCTATTTTTAAAACACTAAGAAGGCTCGACACAACGTGCAATTTTGCTCGAAGTATCACCAGGGGCTCTACACATGAACTCGAGCATTGAGAACATTGTTTGTGGACACAGAGTTTACTAAAAAGAAAGATTTTGAACAACTCACTGTAGCTGTGTCCGTTGGCATTTTGTCAGTCAAAAATAGTCGATCTCCGAATGCGAATGAACTGAGTCTGAATTTTAGTATTGCTTCTTATACGAGGATCCTTTTTCAAATACAAGGTCAATATTGTTTTTCACTTACGACAAAACAACAAATTATCGGTGAATTTATATGGAACTAAGCTTTAGGAGCTTTCCATCTTTACTCTCCTCCCTGTTAAGTTGCATTCGGAGATCGACTATTTTTGACTGACAAATCGCATACCGGTTGACACAGCTACAGTGAGTTGTTCAAAATTCTCCCCATGAAGTCTAAAGAACGTGATGAAAACTAAACAATCAAATTACACTTAAATTTTTTCCAAAGATGTTTTCTGTATTTTAGGTAGTTTTTTTCACGCTTATGTAAATTTAAGTGCTCGTTTAAAAAAAAAAAAATAAGTTTGGTCTTTAGTTAGTTATAAGCTATAAAAACAGGAATGTGACGTCATGATTGACAGCTGTGATTGACAGCTTCTACACTGATGAGGAGGACAGTGAGGAAGAATGCACTTATTAACACCGCGATACATGGGGTGAGTACCAAACACCATCTCCTGGTACTCACCCGAGTAACTCACTGAAAATGTTATGTGCACCCCTGTTTATAAGTATTAATGAACAGCCAATATCCTAGTATTATGCATGCTAATTCACCACTAGTTAATAGTGAGAATTGGACCCTAAAGTGAGAATTGGACCCTAAAATTGGACTAAAGTGTTATTAATATTATTTTATTTTTTATTAAATTAAAATATTAAACAATATAAGTAAATGCTTTTGCAATATTTGACTGTTATAAAATAATAAATTGAGCGTTTAATATTAATAATAATTCTAATTCTAAAACAATCTTAAAATAAGAAAAAAAATATTTTTGTTATATTATATTATATTAATGTAATATTTCACTGTAATAAAATAAACAAATCTAAGGAAAATATAATAATTATAATAATTGCATGTATTATTATTATTATTATTATTATTATTATTATTATTGTTGTTGTTATCAGTTCATAAGTGCTTTGCATTACAATTTTGGGAACACTCTTTCACTCTGTTCACACAGCACATATTTTTATTTAATTAAACCATAGCCTTTACAATTTGATAATAATACTGAGCCATATCCAGATTTTGGTTTTATTTTGATTAATAGTGCAGTCCTAGCCTTTAGGAACAGTGTTGGGAAACACTGCCCTAGTGGGGCGCTATAAAGAGGAAATACTCTGTAGAACCGCTTTTTGTATATTTTGTGTCATTTTTGTTTGGAAACTTTAATTTCCAATTATAAATTTGTTTTGTTTGTGTTTTATCAATTACATCCGTTCCTTCTATCCATGAAGTTTAGAACTGAAATTGCTAGCTGTGTTGTGAAACGAGCCCGTGTTTGTGCTTGTTTCTGAGGAGGTGCTAATGGTTTAGCGGGGGAGTTTGCGGGAGTGAAGGTCTCTTACGGCTTTGATGCTCTGCATATTGGAGTCATTTTCTGCTAGATGAATCGACCTCCTCCGGGTCGCCCTTAATTCAACTAATGATGCTCTTGAGAGGAGAACCTCTACATGCAGCTGGGTAATTACGTCCAAAAACAGCGTCGATGAAGAGCGGTCGAAGAAACATGGAAGATGTCACAGGGACGGATTTGTCATTTTTAAAACAACAAAGTACCCAGAATCAACACCACTTCGCAATGGAAAAAGGGGCTCCTGACAGCATGATGTTATAGTTGTCTACCAGCGAGGACTAATGGAATCATGCAAACCAGAAAAACTTTGAGCCCGAATCCCGAGTTAGACGAATAACTGTGAGCTCATTTAATCTTAAACACATCACCTGTTACCTGTGTTTAACAATGAGTTGCGTAACTGCAGCCTCACACACACAGGGATTTAATGAGCGATGGGAAGCCGCTGGGCTGTGAAGGAGGTTTCGCAAAATAAACCCACAAATGACAAACGGGTTTAGTCAGCAGAACATCCAACGAACTGCGGCCCCTAAATGAAATTAATTATAAAGGCTCTGAGGAAATGAATGTGCGAGCAACGTCTGTCTGCAGCCAGAGGATGCGGAGAAAGACATGCTTTTGATTTCCTTTGTCTTCCTGCTTCGCTCGGGAATCTCCCACGCCGTCGGTGGTAATGAGGAGTCGGACGTGATTTCATAACTCCTGTCGCTGGTGACCTCGACGCGTCCGTGCTTCAAACCCATTCCAGCGGCAGCTGCGAGTGCTTCAGTCCTCGCCAATTTCCACAAATTAACTTTGTGTTCATGGAGACTTACTGGGAAAGCCTCTTCTAGAGAAATAAAGGAATTGTGGGACACAGAGAGGAGATTACTTTTGGATTTATCTTACTCCTGCAGAAAGGCTGATTGTTCGCTCTCTTTGTGCACTTGACATACATCGAACAATCTGATGTCGGAAAGACTCGTATATTTTATCTCATTTATCACCTTGATAAATGGTCTGTTATTGGCTGTTGTTATCAAGGAAGCCTGGACATGAAATCTAAAACTAAACTTTTACTGTTATGACTTAGTGTTGTCAAACTTCAGTAACAAGTCGGCGCTGAAATAAAAAAAAATTGTGAGGATTCTAGCATTTCCCTCTAGCATTTTGAGCACTGTTGAACAGATTTATAAACACCTCTGATTGGCCATTGTGTTCACGTGCTCAACATACTGTATATGTCTGTGATTGGCTACAATAATCAATGCTTCAAAAGCATGTCTTCACTGATCGCTTACACAGATACACACGGGAGTTTTTGAAAGCAGGCGTCTATCAGCGGATCCATCTATCAGTGGATATATAAGGGATCCTCTGATAGACGCCTGCTTTCAAACACTCCTGTGTGAATCTGTGTAAGAGATCGGTGAAGACATGTTTTTGAAATGTTGATCATTGTAGCCAATCACAGACATATACACTATGTTGAACATGTGAACGCAGTGGCCAATCAGAGACTTATATGTTGAGTGCTTGAAATCAATGGCCAATCAGAGGTGTTTAGGAATCAGTCCAACAGCACTCAAAATGCTAGAGGGAAAAGCTGGTATCACATTTTTAAAATGTCAGCACCGACTTGTAGGGCTGGGTATCGTAACAAAATTTTCGATACCAATACCGATACCGATACCTTGACTGCGATACCGGTTCCTGAACGATACTTTTTTCGATACCAATTTTATGAAAGTTTTAACAATATAACATTACCTAATTTTATTTTTATTTTTTCAGTTTGTTGACTTTTTACATTCATATTGAGTCTGTAAAAAACACCAATGCTAAAGTTTTCTGTTTCCTAATAATTTAACGACATGTATTCTTTACTTCAATGAGCTCATTGTTTCTGCCTTAACTTAATGCATTGTTTAACATTGAAACTGAATGAAAATTAAATGAAATGCACTACACACAGTCACCTCTGATAACAGATCACTCTAAATTGTAATTTAGACACATGCATTTTCTGTAAAGCTGCTTTGAAACGCTATGTATTGTGAAAAATGCTATTCAAATAAATGTGAATTGAATTAAATATAGGCTACTGGGGTGCGGGATATATGCCTCGCGCTCAGCACACACGAAGCTTGCCGCAAAGCACTGGCAGAAGTAGCCTAATGATTATGGATGTGTCGGGAAACAATAGCAAGCAGATATTTTAATTGTTTATTAATGAACAAGTGTTTACTGAGTGTGTTGGCTGCAAAGATGATTATGGCGATGCTGACTCGTCATTCCTGCAGTAACGTTAGTGAACGCGCGCGCGCCTATGGATTAGGTAACAAAAACTATTTATTTCTAATTGTTTCGTTTAATAGTAGACATATTTTGACCGTATATAGGACTATTTCTCATGCCTGTGAGGCAAGTATCCTATACGCTGAGTTTCGGTTCATTTGTGACGCGCTCCAGTTCTTGCAGTCGAAGACGGATAAACTTTCTACTCTCATATCTGTTCGCTTTTAAGTGCCTTATCAGATTTACCGTGTTGCCAGTCTTGGCAGCAGTTATCTTGTCGAAAATATTGCATCGCGTGCTTCTAGCATAGGTAGGTAAACTTTTGATAATTTCCACATATATTCTATCTATCTGGGTTGGGACGCTTACACACACACACACACACACTGCCTCACGTGCGACGAGCCAAGTCTCTGGGCAGCCACGTAAACTAGTGTTTTTCCGCCACAGCCAATCATGCTGCATGTTTATTGTTTCACTGACGTTGACGAGATTAACCACTTAGGTACCGAAACTTGGTACCGAAAAACAAGACATGTTTCGATACTCTGTAGTATCGAGGCAATTCGGTCGGTACCTAAAAAGTACCGAACTCGGTACCCAGCCCTAACGACTTGGTCGTACAAAAGTCGTACTTTTGACAACACTACTGTGACTACAGCTAAAAATCAATTTATAGAAACAGTGTTTTTTTTTTTTTTTTTACTACAACTAAAAGTATTAAAAGTAATTTAAATAGAAATATTGGGTAATACTTAAACCTAAAAAGCATGTCAACTTAACTGAAAAAAATAAGTTGAAGTAAATTAAATAAAAAAATAAAAATAAATTAGAGTACAAATAATTTTTAAAAAGATAAAAATGACAAAAGCACATAATGAAAGTACTAAAATTAAAAACTGAAACTACAAAAAAGGGCTTGAAATTAACATCTGCCGGCCCATAGACATAATGATTTGTATACTGTACAAACTGTATATTCTATCTCTTAACACTAACACTTCCCCTACTCCTAAACCTACCCATCACAGAAAACTTTCAGTATGTTTACATTTTCCAAAAAAACATTACTTGGTATGATTTATAAGCTGTTTTCCTCATGGGGACCAAAAAATACCACACAAGGAAAAGGGTTTTGGATATTGCCATCTTTGTGGGGACATTTTGTCGCCGTAATAATTTACCCGGACACACTCACACTCACTCACACAGACACACACACACACACACACACACACACACACACACACACACACACACACACACACACACACACACACACACACACACACACACACACACACACACAGAACAGTATATATTTACCTGGCACAGAATGAAAGTGTTGCTCTTCCTCCTACAAATGCACCCACACACACTTACAGGCGTGTCATGCTTCCGTCACACACACACACACACACACACACACACACACACACACACACACACACACACACACACACACACACACACACACACACCGTCAGCCGCTCAGCCAGCAGGAGTGGGCGGACCATCCACAAAATATTCAAATATTCTTGAGTGAGTGGAGCTGTGCTGCTGAACTTCATGCTGTTATTACCCATTATACCTCTAAATGTGACGCCATAGTGCACACGTGGACAAATGTCATCGATGCGAGTGGGTTTCTTTCTTTGAAGCTGAAGCGTGTCATTTTTGGGATGTTCAAATATTTCCATATCTCTTAGTATAATGTGCAACTACATAAGCCGTCTATGTGGCGATGGAGGGGAAGCACATGTGCAGTATTTTAAGTGCAGATCGACTACAGCTGCTGCGAAAGTCCCAGACGAGTGTGGATTCTGATCCTGCTCAAGGTCAAAGGTCGTCCCATTCATCTCTGGAATGCTGCACTTGAAGGCAACGTTCCATATGTCTGTAACACGGTCTGGAATTCCAAGACAGAGACGTCAGGAATTCTCTCTTTCTCGTGGGAATCATAAGCAATTTAAGTCCATTAACCCTGGAAAGCCTGACATCCGAAATGTCTTTTTTTCTTTTTTCTTTTTTGTGGGGGGTGGGCGGGGGGGGTATCACAGTCTATTTAAACTTTAGACATTGACACAATTTGCTACTAATATTAAGTTTTGTCTTATTGTCTTATATCTAAAAAGGTTTGCACGTGTTTTATGTTTTGATACATCAGGCTTTATTGGCTCATATAGTATTATATAAAGAATATAGAGGAAAAAACATTTTATTCAGAGGCCCAAACTGAGCAAAAAAAAAAAATGCGTTTTGGTGCAGATACAGATATTTATATGGACAAACAGTAAGATGCAATTTTGATGTTTGTAATGTAAATCAATAAAATCTTTATAGCAGTAATGTGTATAAATTTGTCACTTTATATCTGCTAAAATATGTCTTAGTACGATTATATTTAAATGCTTATATAGTTTTATGATCAAAGCTCTGTAGTTTCTTAAACATAATGGAACGCAATACAATGACGATTGAGCGATGTACAAATAAACGTTCCTCAAAAGCCATGGATCAGAATTGATACTCACATTTGAACATGATTTTTCTAAAAAACACACACACACACACACACACACACACACACACACACACACACACACACACACACACACACACACACACACACACACACACACACACACACACACACACACACACACACACACACACACACACATATATATATATATGGATATATATATATGGATAACCAAATAAACGTAAGCTGCTTTAGTCCAGTAATATTACCAATAATATTAAAGTTTTTCTTACGTTTACTTTATAAAAATCAGTAAAGTTTTCACAGCAAAAAGAGAAGTGAACCACGACCTGAAGGTGAACGTTTTTACAATTATACCTAAATGCCATTTACTTGCTAAAAAAGTATAAACTATCAATTCGACCGCAGAAGGCATGTTGTAGATTGTGTGCAACAGGTTCTTTTTTCAGTTTTGATCATGTTGATTTTTCATGATATAGTTGATCAAATATGATAGAGTATAGACTTTATACTGTAGTCATCTTTATTTATATAGCATCTTTATTTACCATCAGGCTTTTATATTTACAGATTGTTTCAAAGCAGCTTTAAAGTGATAACAGGAAAATGATTCAATGATGCAAATATAATTCATTTGGGCTGTATAGCAACTCTAAAAGAAAATATTGTCTTTGTTCAGCTGAAGTCAGTTCAGTGTTAATTCAGTTCTGTTGTAAAGATCATCAATTATTAAATTAGTTCATTTCATCTATAAGCAGCTCTGCAGAAAACGGTGATGTCATCATCCAGCTCAGTTCAGTTCTCATCCAATAGTGTTCAATTGCAGTCAGATCAATAATATTGTTGAATATTAAGTGTGAAATAAAAGTAGTTAATGAAGCCACTTTTAAGGAAAGATTGTGTGGTTCATCTCAGGAACGGACTAAACCGATCTGGAATTTCAGGAAAGAGAAACATTGTGAACCCTTTCCTCCATCTTTCGTCCCAACAGTCGTGTGGCGATCTCTTGTGTGCATGGTTTGGTGCGTGTGATCGTTCTCTGAGTGCTCCGGTCTTTCAGAAGTCACACTTCAGAGCTGATGAGCCAGCGCACGATAGACTTTATCAGTTTGGCGGTCCAGACGATCAATAAGTGTTTACACTCAAGGGCTTCCACACAATCAGCGAGTCCACGTGGAGCACTTCCGTGGACAGATCTACTGTATTGACAGCCTCCACAGCCAAGTGCAGCTGTGGAGGAGCAAGAACATGCTTGATGATAAAAATGCTTGTGAGACGGTTTTATATCATAACTGCAGTAGAGAGATGGTTTAAGATGGCGGGTCTGTTCTGGAAAAACAGTTATGATGTTAAAATAAGTATTTTTCTTTTAAAAGGGAGGACAACGTGCTCCCATAATCTTGTGTTATTGGCGTCAAAGGTCATGCTTTCAGTGAAACTGAGCGAATATGACGGCCGAATTTCCACTTGATGTCCTTAAATGGACAGATGCACAGATACTGTGCTTGTGTACTTTACTCGAACAAACAGAACAAACAAAGATATGGAGCAAGGGCGTAGGTTTAGGGGGGGACACTAGGTACTTGTCCCAATCAATATTTTGAGATGACAAATTTGTCCCCACCAATATTTAGCAAGCTCCTTTGAACTGCTATTTTGATATTTGCGCTGCATTTGGATCTTTGCGCTGCTATTTGGATCGATTCCAACGGCCAGGAAGACGACAGTACAAGATACGCCGTAATTTGATTGGCGGCGGGGTATCTGACAGGCAGGCTACATGCGCGGGCCGGGACTACTTTTTGTGCTTGCACTCACTGGCAGCGAGCGGGTCTGGTGGTGTGTGCCTGTGTGCGTGTGCGTGTGTGTGTGTGCGCGTGACGACGCCGACGGTAAGTTACCAGGGCTGTCTCTCTGCCTGCCATATTCAAAGGCCAGAGTAAAACATTTTAATATTCCGTTTTTTTGCCCCTTTTTGTACTTTGTAGATCAGCTATGTCACCCAAGAAGAAGAAAGGGGACATACGAAGCTTTTTTCATAAAGCAGAGTGTAAGTAGGCAAAAATAACTAGTCACACAAATAACTAGCAGTTAGTAGTAGTGACTGACCAGGCTTTCAAATGCAGATTCTACTGTGGAAAATAGTATTAACTGGTGATCCTGGTTACCCAGGATATTGTTACAGTTAAACCTAGCTTCTGCAATCTTTCAAGGTTAGGAGTATTAATTAGGGGTGTGCAGCACGAATAGACTCATAGAAGTCGCGCTATCATGATAGAATGCTAACTTACGTTAGCAAGTCACTGAATGTTAATTAGCTTACCTTAACTTAGAATCTTGCAGTCATAAACAGTGGATCATCTGAGACATTTTTCGTTTCTACATTCTGTTTATGTAATGTATTTGTGAGTGTAGCCTACTTGCTAGACACATGTGCTGGAAAAATATGTTGGCAATGTTAAAAAGTCTAAAGTTAACACTGTTGGTTATTCAAATATAATGAATCATTATTTGATGGATAATATCCAAATAACAATATCTGGTAGGAGGGTTCAACTAGCTAGCCATAGGATAGACTACAAAATTAATTTACCATTTTGTATGCAGGAAAAGACAGCATCAAACCACAACAGAACATGAGACCAAACCTACGCCCATGATATGGAGATAAATCAGAGATTAAAGATGTCTATGTAGTAAATATATCTAATTGAATATTAAGCATACATTCAATATTTACAGCTGTATAGCTGCTGTCAAGCGCACTTCCCTTTCTGACAGACATCGCTAAAAGTTTATAGTTCGTACAGATGTTTCAATAGCAAAGTAAATAAAACAATGCAGTTATTACTAAAGTTAGTAAACCATGCCATGATATTAACACTTTACAATAAGGTTCTATTAGCTAACTGGATTAGTTAACTATGAAAAATAGTTAAGTGTTACTTCAATCATTTTTGCAGTATTGCAAAATTCTTACCAGTTGCATTAATGTATGACTATGAAATATGCATCACATTAAGTTTATTAGTTTGTTAAAACTGTTTAATCCAAATTTGATACGCAATTAATATACATAAATTAATTATTTTTTCTGAGTGTAAATATTATCTAAATGGTCAACGCTATGTATAAAAGCTATGTGAATTAAAGCCTAAATTAAAGACTTGGATTAAACCGCTTGATTCATATGAATAACTTTTACGATGTATTCATGAACTTGAAGTTAAAAATGTTGATAACATCACAGACTTTCAGTGGATGGACACGAAATAATGAGAAAATGTATAAGATAATATATAAAAAGATATAAAAGGACAAATGATGACACAAGTTTCATTTTTTAGTGAACTGCGCTTTAAATATGTCCGGAATGTCACATTTGAATCGAGGGCTATCATCTACAAATGACCTTAAATTTTTCAGATACATCTGAATTGAAACTGACATTTCATGTTGAGATTCTGTAACATCCAAGCACTGGAAAGAAGCACGTATCCCATGAACTCACAGGCAAACGATCAGCGACGTTCTCCGTGTCCAGACAGAGACACTCATGAACATCTGCGCTTCCCTTGAGCGACGCTCTGTTCGCCCCGAGGCCGGCATTCCTGAACAGGTCAAATTTCTGACTTATGAGAGACATGATTGATGGAAACATTGCAGCTTTTTTTCTCTCCATCTCGGCGAAAGCACTCGCAAGATTATACGGCAGCTGGAATGCACTGATAAACGCACCGGTGGCCGGATTAGCCGCCTGTCATTTACGGCGCAGCCAAATGTAAAAGATAACCTTTATTATCACAGAACAAGTGTCACATGAAGAAGAGGAAAATAACAGCAAACAGAGAGAAGCTGAAGGCAAGTTCTGCTGCAGAGGAAGCGTCTGTGGCATTAATGGAGAGCTCTTACATTCGCTGGAGTGATTCTGTACGAGACGGAACAAAAGCGTAATTAACAGGCCACGCTGAACCATGCCAAAGAAAACAACAGAATACATCGGGGGGGCGTAAATGAGAGCGCCGGAGACGGAGGAGTGGAAAAAGGAGAGCCTGAGAGGGGGTGGAAAATGCAAACGCACACGCAATCGACTGACGTGAT
Source organism: Siphateles boraxobius (assembly GCF_051911475.1). Taxonomy (NCBI): domain Eukaryota; kingdom Metazoa; phylum Chordata; class Actinopteri; order Cypriniformes; family Leuciscidae; genus Siphateles; species Siphateles boraxobius. The sequence goes on from NW_027508734.1 coordinate 51,219,436, forward strand.
TTTTAAGAGCTTTATTTCTGTTATCAGATGTGTCATGTCTCATCTCGCTGAGATATTCTTGCCGATCTCTGGAATACTTGAACATATATTTCTCTAATATGTACTAAACTGTATAATGGACCGCCGTCCCTGTTCTTTTAGCACCTTTGAGGAAGATCAGTATAATTCATTCTGCAAAAGAAAAAAAAAATTTTTTTGTTTTTCCAGTAAAAAATCTAAACATTCTTTAATCAAGATACATTTGTTTAAGAAGCAAAATGACTTCAGATATCAAGTCTTTTCTAAAGAAATCTTCAAAATAGTTTGTTTATGCCTAAAATTAGAAAAAAAAATCTGCCAAAACTGTAAGAAAATAGTTAATTCAACAGGAAAGCAAGTTTATTTTTCTAACCCTATTGGCAGACTTTTTTTTTTTGTTAAAACAAACAAAGTAAAATCACTTTTGTCGAGCAAATGTGCAAACATATTGGGTTACTCTTTATTTTAAGGTGTCATTGTTACGGTGTTATTATATATTTCAGTACTGAATAATAATAATTAACTACATGTACTTATAGGGTTAGAGTAGGATTAGGATTTGTTTGAGGGTTAGTTGCATCTAATTATGCATAATTTACTGTTATTAAATGTAACATGTAACAAGGACACTGCAAAATAAAGTGTTACCACATTTTGATTAAGAAAGAAACGTTTTTACACATTTTCATTTGAGTAATTCTATGTGATTTTGTCATTTTTTATATTTTTTATTTATTTTTATATTTATATTTTATTTATATTTGTAAATAATTTTGATTCAAATGCACCAGCATATGCAACCAAATGTAAAGTGGAGTAAACAGCATTTTGCGCAAGTGCATGTAGTGACAGAGGATAAAATAAGAGGTGTACAATATGTTTAATTGTCCGAGAAGTGGTATAAAGGTATAGAGGTATTTTGCTCTTAAATAGCACAAAAAAGTGCAGATAGACTTCCTAAAAAGAATATTCTGGATATTATTTCGCCAAATTTATATAAAAATGATATTGGCAAACAATTATGGTTCCTGGATTCCTGAAAAAAAAAATCTCTCTCTCTCTCTCTCTCTCTCTCTCTCTCTCTCTCTCTCTCTCTCTCTCTCTCTCTCTCTCTCTCTCTCTCTCTCTCTCTCTCTCTCTCTCTCTCTCTCTCTCTCTCTCTCTCTCTCTATATATATATATATATGCAGTTGTTGATTCCCAGGCTCACTTGCCTTCTGTGTTCCGTTTGGCCCTTTGTTATTGTTGTGACTTGGTCCAGAGCATAATTACTGTATTAATTAGCACAGGGAGCTAATCACACACACACACACACACACACACACACACACAAACACACACACACACACACACACACCACACACAAAGCCATCAGCCTTCAGAAACAGATGACGGTAGAGCTTCTCTCACCACCGCTGCTTCCTTTACAGCGAGCAAAACCAGGATCAATAAGCCGTAGCCACCACGTCTCTGGGGTTCAGCTGGAATTCAGGACGAATCCGCCAACATTGACTGCCGTCACAGTCCAGGGGAGAAAACGCTCCTCTGCCCTTTTGTGGCAGGCTGAAAAAAAACAGCGCAAACTTATCTAGAGCGAAGTGAAGCAAACACAAGCCCAGCCTAACCCGCCTTGGCCCGCCGCTCAACACAAAAGCGCCAAAGGAAGCGGAAAATACGGCTGGGATGGCAGTCATACTTGAAGGGTTTCCTGCTATTTGTCTTTGTTGGTAATCTGCGCTTTTGCGGCGGGAGGGATGACCACATCACAATGCGTCTTTACACCGGCTGACCTGTGACAGTGGCTCTAAGGAGATTGTGTTCGCTCAAAACGTCCAACAAATGTATCTTATTATGGCCGTGGGGGATTTTCCACAGCGAATAACCTCATCCAGGGAAAAAACATCTGCCAGCGGCGCCGACTACGCTAAAACGAAGCTCAATCTAATACGTGCATCAGTCGGCCAATGTTGCTGATCGATTCCCAACCCAAATCCATTAACCGTCTGCAGCTCTTGTGTGTTTTTGAGCTCCGTGAATAACTGCACAGCCAACAGAAAGAATACTTGGTATCTCGCTCGCAGCATTTCTTGCAGATAAGCAAAATAATCAATTACACCGCACTGCCTTTTAATTTCCAGCTGCGTGTGTGCGCCACATCGGCCTCCTCTGGCTTCGCTCATTGTCAGTTAAACAAACCCTGCTAAGTGCTAACTTGAGCGGGTAAACAGTAACTAATCACTTTTGGTCAGTCCGCAGAGACTCAATTAGCTGTATTTAATTAGTGAGTCTTCCTCTGTAGTCTGCTGTGATTAGACAAGCAAGTCAGGGAGTGTTTTGCGTCTAACAAGAGTGACGCTGCCATTTTTGTAACAACGGCTACACTAATGTGGTCTAAATGTATACAGTGGGCCTAAAAAAAGGATTATTTACTTGTAATATTGAAAATATTTTTTTGATTTTTGAAATAAAGATAAAAAATTAATTAAACAAAATGTAACTATAAATCTTAAATTGAAAATGTTCATGTAAATTAAAACATGTAACCTTGCCACCTAACTAAAAAAAAAAGTGATGTTGTAAATGAGTAAAATTGAAAATACAAATAAATGACAGCTAAATAGAAATGTTACAAAAAACTTAAATGATAGTTAGAAGTGCTGGCACCTGAAATAAATATGTTTAATGTGAAGTACTAAAATAAAAAAAACAACTTTACATAGTAATAGGCCTGTAACTAACAGTGAAAATAAGTTTCCATTTAATGCAACGCTACTTAATCATAACTAACATTATAGGTGTTTTTATATGTAAATAACATTCAGAAACTGTATTTGAAGTGATCTGAAATTATATTTATTTATTATGGCTGATTTTATTTGACTATACGGACAATACGGACCGATGGACGAGTTTGTGTTGATGAGCCACTAACAAAGTAAGTTTATTCACATAATGTTCTCTCTTAAAATATAATCAAGTGTAAATGTCTGCATTATCATGTCTAAAGAATTGAAGTCTATTGGGTAAAATAAAAGCTTATTCATAGATTTCATGTGATGTCACACAGTTGTGCGGCCATCATTCATAGGACCGAATTGCAACATGGCGTCTATCTGCTGTGCTGTAAACTGTGATAACAGCAAATCACAAAGAAATGTTGAGAAATTAACGTTGACCTGGAAATTTTAATAAAAGTAAAATTAAATTAAAATTAAACAGCTAGCTAAATTAAAACATGTAGTTTACAATTGGAACACATATAACCTTATTCTAGACCGCTATCTATATTTACATTAGTAACCTTAGTTATATGTTTGGCTGAATTATGTTGTTTTTACCTGCTTCAGTATGCTAAACTACTCCTCACTGATTCTGCCTTAATACATTGTTTAAATTAATAAATTATTAGCTAACTGCATGATTTGTATGCATTTCTGAAATGCATAACTTGGACACTCTAAATTGTAATGTAGACACATGCATTTTCTGTAAAGCAGCTTTGAAATATTGTGAAAAGCACTATACAAATAAATGAGATTTGCAAATAAAAATGTCCAAACGTGTCCAAACGTCACTGATAATACAAGAGATGTGCTTTACCGATATTAGCAATTCAGTTCAGCTATGCTTTTATGTTCAGCAATTCAGCAATTACTTGTGTAACGTTAATATCGCTTCATTAACAGAGTGTCACTTACCCTTCCTGTTATCAAGAACATTTTCTTCATGGGGGCATTTAATACAATGCTAAAGCGATGTCCAGCAATCGATTTAAATAGTACATTGGGTTTAATTTGTCATTTAATGAGATCTAATATATGTTGTTAGTACTGAGAATAAATACATAGATCCGACTGTCTACATATGTACTTTGATGGTCCAGTGGCAGAACTTTTGCCAAGCGTGTCAGAGGTTCTGGGTTCTAATCCGCATTCGTATAGTTTATTTTCCCTTATTAAAACCGATTATGCCTATCAGTGGTTGTATATCAATCAGGGACACATTTGTGTGCATTTTATTTTGTGATTTCACCGGAACGAATAGAGAGTCTCCGAAACGGATCCGTGTGAAGACTGTGCGGTGTGCGCGAGTCACGAGAGAACACTTTATCTGCACCACTGATCACAGAGTCAACGACCACTTTGATCAATCGATTTCAAAAACAACACATTTCAGAGTGCTAGATCACCTCTTATTTAATAAACGAACGAAATGAATCCTCTGCAAGTTAACTGGAGATGTTTTATTTATTAGTATTGGTACATCCGTGCCGCGAGATGTTTCAAAAGTGTTAGGGACAATATCGACCCTGGCAAAAAGTGATGGGGACATGTCCCACCCGTAAATCACGCCCCTGCCTTGAGAGCTTCACCGGTGTATGGAGAGGGATTGTGGACGAGGTAGATGTAAATGTCAACAAACATAAAATTTGGCAATTTTTTCTAGACTTTAGTGGAGTCAGCAGTTTGTTTAACAGTAAATACGGATCTATACCTAAAGTATCTATTTTATTTAAATACCGTTGCTTTTCATCTGTAGTGAGGTGTGCTATTTTAGTGTGCGACATCGTTCCGATCACCAGGGAGAGGTTACGCAATTTAACGCAAAGGTCCTAAAGATGGCGGCCACTACAAAAAAAGTCACGTGACTGAAACCCATGAATTGATGCAGTTCAGTCAGTTTGCTATTTTATTCCAACCATTACTTCTGATCTGAGGCTTACGTAAATATTTAGTTTACACATAGAGTTACACTTCTAGAAGCTAAAATTCCAAAATGTCATTTTAGAGTTAGTAACGGAGGTTTGAGCCACTGATAGCAGACTAATGCTGGACATACTTAACGACTGGCTGAAAAATTCTGTTTCCATCGACTGCAGCAGATTTTAAACACAGACTGAACGCGCTGAACACGCGTTTGGGCACTGATCAATCATAACAAAGTATCAAATTACATTCATAACCGGCCTTACAATAAGTGTGTCCCCAGCTTTATGCAGTTATTAATGCAGTTATTAGAGAGAGAGAGAGAGAGAGAGAGAGAGAGAGAGAGAGAGAGAGGCATGTGCTTCAATGTTATTATTTATTAATTAATTCAATTCATTTTAATTAGTTCGTTCATGTTTTTTTCCTAATATTGACAGTAGTAAATGAAACACAAAGTCCTATTAACAAGTAGGCTATAGGCCTATCAATAATTATTTATTTGTTATAGCCTATTATCTGCAATAATTACGAAAACCCGTGCAGCAGGACTATCAATTTATTTATATAGGCCTATTCAGTTTAATTTTCTATTGACTATATAGGGCTATATACTTTGTTTATTAAAATTAAACTGCATGTTTCCATTGATTGTGAAGTTAGACAAATCGAAAATTGCAGATCAAGCGCATGGGCTGCATGTTTTTTCTTGTTATGAATTGTATCCTATTTTCCGTTATTACAGTTAACTACGCGAAGTGATATGGAACTGTAATGCGGTTAAGACCTGCCTGGAACTACTTTAGCCGTGCGTTTCCCTGAAAATAATTGCACACCTTAGAACGTTCTCAACCAATCAGAATCAAGCATTCAACAGCCCTGTAGTATAAATAACATTAACTTATTAATACATGCTTAAGAAGTATTTTTCATTGTCACTTCATGATAACTAATGCAGTTAATTAATGTTAAGAAATGGGGCCTTAATGTAAAGTGAAAGCTGTAAATATTAAATTAAAAAAAGCTACCAATTCAAAATATTAGTAAATACTGTAGTAGTATATAAATAATTCTAAAATAACATTGATTTAGACACAATTAAAAATGCATTACCACAATGTCCCACCAGAGGCTTTTATTTTAAAGAGTTAAATGCATATAAATGCATCCGATGAAGTCTTATTTAACAGCTTCTAAAAGCTCCTGCTAGTCATAGCTGCTTTTCCCCCCATCAGCAGCGTATTAGGCAGGACATTCATCGGTTGCTCGATGACCTGAGCATCATTAATGTGTGTAAATGATCACCAGGGGGTTTTCATTCGGCCTGCAGCTGCTAGCAACTCTCTTCACAGGGCGACCGTGCCATTATTCTGCGTCAAGTGACGTGAGCACAGGAGATATACTGTACTCTAGTGCATAATGAGAGTTAAGATGAGCACTTGGGATCCTTATGCCCTTGATGCTAAAGACGATAAATGCATGTCGCTGGGAATAATGATCCCATGCGCTTCTCACTTTTAATTTAATGTTTCAAATTTTGCTCTTGTATTATGGCTTTTTGACTTCAGAACCCTGAATTTCTCTTTCTCTCACCTTCTCGATTGACCTACAGAGCTGTTTTTCCTCTCGTCGGCGTGATTTATTAGTCTTCCAGCTGAAAATCATCATCGTGGCCACAAGCAGAACTGCTAACATAGCATATGGCGAGCGCAGCTCAATTCATTTATGCGTTGAAATGTTTTCGTCAATAACCTTTCTCCTCGAAAAGCTTACAATCATGTGGAGAGCACAAATTAAATAACAATTAACAGCGGTTATTTGCTCGCCGTTAGCTTGAGGACTCATCTCTGCCACTGCTGCGGTGTTTTTTCAGCAGTTAATCAGAGAACTGGCAAAGTGAAGTATCGTTTAATTTGTGAGGTCATTTAAAAATGCAATGCTGATTAATTGTGTGTGTCTGTGTAGAATTTTTTTTTTTTTTTTTTTTTTTTTTTTTTTTGTGGAAACCAAGCAATCACTACTGGACTGTGTTAAAAATACACCACTGATCTTTGTGAAATGATTTTGATTTCTGTGTAGATGCCAATTTCAAGATGAAAATGAGGAGGAATCCAACAGTGTCCCTTAACAGCATTTCTTCTTCAAAGTCATTTCTTATTTCCAAAATGCTTTTCATGATTTCAGTACAGATGCTGCTTTTGTAAACAGCACTTTTTGTGCATTGCTGCAAATGCCTATCTATCGATCTATCTATCTATCTATCTATCTATCTATCTATCTATCTATCTATCTATCTATCTATCTATCTATCTATCTATCTATCTATCTATCTATCTATCTATCTATCTATCTATCTATCTATCTATGTTTTTTTCAATAAGGGGGGAACTCTTAGTAAAATGGTATAGATTTATTTGGGACAGTTTTTGTTGTATAAAACGTTATAGAAAATTTCTAGTCTCCAGAAATCCATATTTAATTATGCAGCAGAGCTACAAAAAGTATTTTGCTGTTAGCTTGAGAAATATGAATAGAAAATGACCCAGGGAAAAACCTCCCTCGTGCCCGGAGCGGATCAAGGACAAATGTATTTGGCTGAACTTGGAAAGTTCTTGCTGTTTTGGTTGAAGGAGAATTTGAGGTTCTTTATTGTACAGTGGATACCCAAGATCGATTCCCCTCAGAAGAAAAAAAACGTATATTCTCAGAGGCATATTTTGATTTCCAACAATACATATAGCCTGAAAGCCATTGATTTTCAAGCAGCATGAATTGTCATGTTCAATAATTATTAGCAGCATTGCCCCTGTTCCTCTAAGGTTGACTGCAGGCACTTGGCTTAATGGCAGGTGAAATTTGGCTCGCTTTAAAGAGCTTGATTCACACATCGACCTTGGCATTGCTTTAAAGACTTACACACATCCAGAGCCAGTACACAATTAACGTTGAGCTGAGGTTTGGATAAGTGTCTAGTACTTTATTTGTTGGCATTTCCATAAACCTTGTGAATAAATTAGCAGAGTTTATTGTGAGTGAGCATGAAACTGGTAATTTCTTGATTGACACAATCTGCATTAACACAGAGGACAGATGAATCAGAATAGAATAATCTGTAATTTACATTAATTCATTTAGCAGATTAATTCATTTCACAAATGAAGAAAAGGATAAGCAGTTTATCATAAACAAGCCAAGACTATTATCAGTTCTGAAAGGTCAAATTTAAGTAAGCTTGACATGAAAACGTCTGAAAGGTAGATACAAGCTGAGATTGTAGACAGAATACACGTGTCTGTATAAGTGGCTCTGTTGTGTATATTGAGAAGACAAATTGGCCTAGCCCTGAACCCTGAGGCATTCCTGTTAGGATAATAATAAATGGTGGACAGTAACAAAGTGACTGTAGTTGAAAGAGTATTTTTATCATTACATTCCAAAGCATAATATTTTGCTTTCAAATACCTACTACTACTACTACTGGTCCGATTCATGAACGAGCTGATTATTTTCAGTTATCCTGTTGAATTGTTTCACAAATCACACTGATGATTCAGTTGTGAATCAGACTGATCCAATTGTAGCCGTTGAGTCAAGAACTAAAGTATTTTTGGTAAAATAACACAAAATTATGCCGATGCATCTTAAATGATAGCATGTTTGGATAGTGTTCCTCCCCACATTTTCCCCCATATCCTATTTTTGCCACATGTTTTTTGGTATATGATTTCACTTGTTTTCAGTAACCCGCTTGAATTGTCATTAACTTAAATTTATATTTTAGTACATTTTAGTAAGTGTATAATAATTTTTTTATAAAATAAATAATATTAATAATATAATACTTTAAAAAAAAGTTTGCAGATAATACATTAAAAGTCTGCACTAATAGGTCTTATTAATTAACTAATGACAAGTCTGACGAATGCTAGCTAGAATAATAAACATGACTCATCAATCAGTACTTTTATTATATTTAAAAAGTCAATTTATTTTGTTCTTTTACTCAATATATCTGTGCTTTTACTCATCTGCTTGATTTTTGTACTTCATCCACCACTGATAAGTAGGTATTGCACATGGGGTTTAGTGTGTGTCAGAAATATGGTACAGAAGTACAGAGGAGAGGAAAATTGCTAAACTTATCTAGGAACCAAATATTTGCTTATGTTAACCAGAATCTAGTTTAGCGTAATTGTGAAAGCAGCTAAACTCACCAACAATAGATTAAACCTGATATCAGCTAGTATTACACCATGTTGGGGACAGATGCAAGTATAGGTGGGCAGACTTCAGAATGATCTCTCAGCAGCTTTCTGTAGCTTTTGTAGTAATTTTATATCTGCATGTTTAGGAAAACAAACTGACATGTAACTTTAGCTGCCCAGTAGCTCATAACAGACGATGCATACACACCACAGAAGAGCTAATATTAGATGCCCATCCACTGCGCTGTGAAGCTCGTAGCATGTGAAGGTCACGAGGATTTGGATTAGAATATTTGCAGAAAGATTTGAAAATGTTGTTAATGCACAAAGGACGATTACTGGAAATGTTTATAATGGATAACATGGAAAACATCCGGCAATTATGGACATCAAAGATCATCTGTGTTGCTTTTGTGTGTTATTTCATATGAACAAAACATGAAACCTCCCAAGAACATATCCAAGTTATACTTCCCCCTAAAATCAAAAGAAAGAAATTTAAAGTATTTTGCATAAAGAAAATGAATAACTTTTTTTTCTTGCATCATGACATTATTTTCATGACAAATAAGCACACTCTTGAAGCGAGATGATGAAATTAAAATAAATTATGAATTAAACCTTGAGATGTAAGAATTTTGACATCTCAACCCAGACCTTGGCACTCGGTTGGCGTAAATTAAGGACATCTTCAAATCTTCACTGAATCACAGCACTCTGAAAGAGCGTTATAATGTTTTCAGAGACAATGAGGAGCATTTCAAGCTCTTTATGAGCTGCAGGAAATAGTCCATTACAGCAGATGCCTCCCTCTGAGGCACTGAAGTGTCATAATCAGTCTTTAGTCACTATTTAGACAGGGATATTATTCCATTGTCTATCACACATTCATTCAAATCCTTCACTGTTTTCTGGAAACAAGAGGAAATGTCCCAGGATCTGTCAACATACAAGCTGGAACTAAACAGTGATAAAGCAGCTACATCACAGTGGCTCATTTGCTCTATTCTAATGTAAATCTACAGTAAATCATTGCATTCTCAAATACATTTTACACAAATTATCCAAACGTATGGTAAAATGTTGCAGTGGAGGCAGTTGCACTAGTGAAACAATAAATGTGGTTCCCTTTCAGTCGATAACGTCGGACGTAGTCGACGCGACTGAAATGGGATCACGCTAGGGAGCCTATCATCTTCGAGTACTATTGAACGAGCCAATGTAATTGGCGTGCGTGATTCGCATCACACACTCCGCCCCCGCGGCGCGGGTATAAATACGGAAGTGGATGCACGCACTAGTTGCCTTTCGCTTCGGAGCCGATCGTTTGATGTCTCTGAGAGTGCTGTTGTCTACAACGAGCGAGTGTGTCGGTGTTCTTCAGGAAGACTCTCCCAGTGCTGGTGTTCTACAGCGCGAGTGCAGCGGTGATCGCGAGCTTTGAGCTCTCAACTGCTGTTTTAACAGCAACAAATTTCTAAATGTTTGTGTGTGTTGATGGCTGGTTAGAGGGCGGAAAAGTGAGTGCTTCACTGTTTCAGTTCTCTGTTCAGTGTTGCCGCGGTCATTTCCCTGTGTGCTCCGGCACTGGTGACGGTCCTATTTTCTGAAAGAGCAACACGGGTGCGTTTGCGTCTTTTTCAAGATGTCATTCCGCCCGTGCGTTTCTGGGTGCGGTCGTTCCCTGTCTCTCTCTGATGGTCACAACTGTTGTGTCACGTGTTTGGCTTACAGCACGCTGAGACAGCTTTTGTGGACAGCTCATGTTTTCACTGTGGGAACATGACTGTCGCAGTGTTGAGGGCGAGACTCGCCTTCGTTCGCGGAGAGCGAGTCCCCATTACCATGCCCCACCCTCGGGTGCTGTGTGGGATGGGTGACCGGAGGATAGTGTTGGATGTCCCGCCCGGTAACCATTCCCTGTGGGCTCCTCACTCCTCCCTTCCACTGCAACCACTGGAGCCTCCTGTGTTGTCTGCTGGTCCATCTGTAATGGGTGGGCCAGCGGTTTCACTCGGGGCTCCCCTGGAGGACAGGACGCCGATTGCAGCATCAGAGGGTGAGCTGACTTCTGGAGATGATGACTCGGCTGCATTGTCTCCCTCCGGGAGTTCAATGTTGCCCGAGCCGGATCCAGAATTATCAGCTATGCTGAAACGGGCCGCCGAGGCTGCCGGGCTCGAGTGGAACCTCCACCGTGTCCCGTTCAGTCTCGGTTGGAATCTGGAGTTTGGTATCTTGGGGCGGGCCGCGCTGGTTCTCAGCTCGCCGCCCCAGTGCCTTTCTTTCCCGAAATGCATGGAGAGCTTATCAGGTGGTGAACAGCATCTTTCTCTGCCAGAAACTGCCTGAATAGCTTTTCCCCCTCATTACCCTTGATGGAGGAACGGTGAAGGGTTGCGAGGTGTCCCTCCATTGGAGCGGTCTGTCGACACAGGTGCACCTGTGTCCGGCGGCCGCTGCCTTTTGGGGGGATCCTCGTCTCCCCCCTAAGGCCTGTGAGTTTCGTCCGTTCCGACGGGCAGAGCTTACAAAGCCTGTGGGCAAGCCCCTTCCTCTTGCGTGCCATGGCGTTGCTGCAGGCTAGGGCACCCATGGCATGCACGAGGGTAATCCAGACCGTGCGCTCATAGGTGAGCACCGCACTGCATCCGACCTCACCCTCCGGGGTACGGGTGTCGTAGCGTGCGTGATCGGTCTGGCGATGTCCACCTTGGTGGTCCAGTAGCGCCTTCGTTGGCTCAGCCTGGTTGGTATGGCGGATGCGGACAAGGTTCGGTTCCTGGTCTCCCCAATTTCCCAGGTTGGGCTGGTCGGCGACGCGGTGGAGAACTGCATCAAACAGTTCTCTGCCGCTCAAGCGCAGACGGAGGTCATCCGGCACATCCTGCCCCGGTGGCCAGCTGCTGCCTCCACCCGCCGCCGGTGGCAGCTCCTCCGCCTGCTCGTCGCCGTGGGCGTTCTCCGGCCGCCGCTCCTGCTGGCCCTCCGCAGCAGCCTCCACCCAGGCCTCAGCAGGGAGCCGGCCGCAGTAGAGACGCCCAGCCCGCTCCAGGCGCTGCCAAGCCAGGTGGCAAGCGACAGCGAAAGCATTCCGGAGCGGGCCGCCCAGGAATGGATGAGATGCTCTTGGAGTGGCACGATCACTCCCTCCCCCCGGGTGAGGGCCGGGTGGAGCCTTTGTTTGTGTGTGTGTCTGTTCCGCCGCTGGCTCCCTAAAAAAAAAAAAAAAAAAGCGGAGCAAGCGGTACCCACACTTCAAAGAGAGAGCAATTTCATCTGTTCCTGGGTCCCAAGAGGGCCAGTCTGGCGGGTGTGACCCTGTATAGCCTTACACCCCTCAGCTCCCCCTTGGTCGCCAGCAGGCAGCTTGGTGCGTTCGAGGACCCGGTCATCCGCCTTCTCACGCGCCCCCTGCCGCTTGTGGAGACAGGTAAGTGTTGCACAGCACACTAACACCACTCTCTCTACTTTGCTGCCCCACCTCAGGCTCGGCTACCCCGCTCAAGTCAGTGATAGTCATCACATTAGGTGTTGAGCAGACGTGCTCCTGAAAATTCAGTGATATTCATCACACCGAGTGTTGAGCAGTGCTCCTGACTTGTGCGTGCTTATCTTATCCTGCTGGCGAAGGATTTGATATAGCCGCTCCTCCAGCCGGTACGAAGGCCAGTTGTAAACTCGTTCTTCGTGCTACTAGGTGGTGGGTCGTGACCATCTTGGCCCAAGATTGGTCTGCAGCTTTGACCTGAAAGACATGTGCTTCAGATCTCTACCTCCCGCACCGCAGGCCATCCTGTGTGTTGCGTCTAAGGGTGGAGTATCAGTACAGTGTCCTTCCCCTCGAGTGCTCCAGAGCCCGTTGGGTCTTCAGGTCAACTGGAAGAGAGTAATCTCGCCCACGGGCTGAGTATCTCTTTTCTAGTTTTGGAGAGGTACTCGGTCCAACATGTCTCTCCAATGAGAATGTGTTCAGCTGGTGTTGAAGTGAGAAAGGGTCCCACTGAAAGAACTTTCAGAGGCTCCTGGGGTATATGGTAGTCGCAGCCTTTGGCTCCCTCCATATGTGACCGCTTCAGCGCTAGCTTCACGATCGAGTCCCGAGGTGACCGTGGCAGAGCAGCTCACCCTGTGTGACTATAGTTCATCCCGGTCTGCTGCCAAACCCTCTTCAACAGAGCGGCCATGTACAAAGGGCGTGTTTTAACGGGGGCCTGGGCGACCCCCGACTACACGGGCATTCGTGCCTCGAGTTGTTAGACATTGCGACCGTTGCGCAAGCTTCCCCTGCATGTCACAAACTCACCCGTCACCTCCTCCTTGGAGTCAGACGCTTCTGAGGGCGCCTTATTCCACTCCTCCCGCTTACTCAATCGTGCCGCCATCGAGCCTCACGACAGTTATAGCCAGGGCAAGTGGAGACTCCATCCCCTGGGTCCGGCTGGGTCATGACCATTCCGGGGCCGCTCAGTTGCCCCCCCGGTTTTATTTTTCCGCCAGTGTTTGGGTAAACCGAGCGGACTACCCTTGGACAAACACTGGGACTCAGCGGCCCCAGGGGCCCGCAGAAATGCGTTTAACCCCAGTGAGCCTTCTAAAAGTGACTGCGACTCATGGTCGCCTTGCGCCTGCAAGTCAGTGAAATCATCACTCTTCATGTTGAGCAGATTTGCTCCTGAAACTCAGTGAAGTTCATCGCACTCTGGTGTTGAGCAGCAATGCTCCTGTAGCTCAGTGAGTCCATCACAGGTAGCTCAGTGAATTCATCACACGCAGTGCTGAGCAGAAATGCTCCTGGTGCTCAGTGAAGTTCCTCGCACTCAAGTGTTGAGCAGAAATGCTCCTGAAGCTCAGTGAGTTTATCACACTCAGGTGTTGAGCAGTAATGCTCCTGAAGCTCAGTGAACTTGTCACACTCAAGTGCTGAGCAGAAATGCTCCTGTCGCTCAGTGAGGTTCTTCGTACTCAAGTGTTGAGCAGAAATGCTCCTGAAGCTCGGTGAGTTTATCACACTCAGGTGTTGAGCAGGAATGCTCCTGAAGCTCAGTGAACTTGTCACACCCAAGTGCTGAGCAGAAAATGCTCCTGAAGCCCAGTGATCTTCACATGTTGTGTTGAGCAATGCTCCTGTCTTTTGCGCCCGTCACTTGCACCTACGTGCCATGTCAGGAGAGGAACAGGTCTTCATAGTTGCCCCTCATTGGCCCAACTAGACCTGGTTCCCTTCAACAGCCTTCCTGACTTCCCCTGGATTCGGGGACGGGGCACGATGGCACACGCGTTCTTCCCCCGGAGATTCCGGGCGGTCTTACATCCGAACGCGGAGGTTCAGGTGGCTATCACAAGAACATGTGTTAGTTACCATCACTTCTGCGAGCACCCCCTAGAATTGGGTAGCGTGCTTACGCCTTTAGAAGTGGAACCTAGTCGTTGAGTGCGTCTTCTCCCCTGAGGAGATCCTGAAAGCTTTCGATCACTTCAGTGCTCTCTTTCCTGCAAAATGGGTTGCAGTAGGCTGTTTTCCTAAATCACCCTCAAAATGATGTTGCCTCGGTGTTTAAACGACGCTCATCGTGTTGCAGAAGTATGCAGAAGCACGTTCTGATCGTCAGGTTCCTGAGGAGCAAGGTCTTGTAAATCCTTGTGTCCCTCTTTATCCTCTTGGGCCTTGTCCCTGGTGCGACTGCACTGCAGAGACCGCCCCTGAGCCACTGCGGGTAGTGAGTTAAAAATTCTGTTATATCAGTTCTCCTGCTCGCGTGGTCTCTACTAGAGGGTAGGGACTTGCTCGCTTTCGGTCAACGTATTGTGCCTGGAGTCTGGGCCGGCTAACTCTCACAAGCTGAGACCCCGGCTCGGATTGTGCCCAAGGTTCCTACCTCTCCCGTAATAGGAGCAGGTGGTGAGCCTGCAAGCGCTGCCCTGGAGGAGGCAGATCCAGCCCTGGCTTCTCTGTCCGATTCGCTTGGACGTGTACAGAATGCAAGTCATAGACCTCAGACCAGCTCTTCAAATATCTGTTGGAATTCAGCAGAGAGGGAAGGCTGTTTCCATGCAAAGTTGCACTTAGTGCTTGCCTTCATTTCGGCAAAGATCCGAGATGCAACATGTCCACTTAGGTGTTGAGCTCCTCTATGATGAGTGTAAAGTGCTCCGCCTGGGCGTTGACGATATACTTTGCTAAACAGATTCTAGAGTTGGGGGCTGGACGACACCTAGTTGAACCGCTGCTTCCCGTGGGCTCCCTTCTCATGAAGCCAGTTTCACCGTGAGCCCGGTTCAAGTGTCGGCTTGCTGCGCCATTCCCCTCCTATGGACTGGATACGTGCGCCTTTCTACTCCAGTTGAGTTCCCTTAAAATTGAACCCTGTTGAGTTCCTCCACACCCCTCCGACGTCGGACGTGCGGAACGTCTGGTGTTAGGCCTACCACTCGTAAGCAGTGTGGAACCTGTGTTAGGCTGGGTCCATATGTTGCGGTCCCTTCGGTGACCCCATATGTGTATTCTTCCACGATACGGCTCCCTGCGGTGAGCCCGTGTCTTCCCTCGGCAGAGTCTCTCTGCCGTCACTGTCCGGTGTGTCTCCCCCCGTCTTAGGCTGGAGCCACCCCAGTGACATTCCATATGTTAGACTGCCCGGTTTCCGCCCAGTTCATATGTGTATTCTCCACATTTCCTCCCTCGGGTTGGATGTGGCTTCCGCAGCGTCCCTTCCTTCCAACGTACGGGGAACGCTTTCCCAGTGGTCCTGTAGGAACAGCAGTGACTTCCCTGGCCTAAGCCCTGTCCTTCCCCGCCTTAAGTTTGCGGGGGCATCAGGAGGCTTTGGTTTAGGCACTGGAAGGTGGCAGCGTTAGTGGCGTGTTCAATGGTTGATCCCATTTCAGTCGCGTCGACTACGTCCGACGTTATCGACTGAAAGGGAACGTCCTGGTTGCGTATGCAACCCACCGTTCCCTGAAGGAGGGAACGGAGGACGTAGTCCCCTTGCCACTACCGCTGGACCACCGCTGACCCCGGGTTACTCTCGGCTCCTCAGCGAAAAGCAACTAGTGCGTGCATCCACTTCCGTATTTATACCCGCGCCGCGGGGGCGGAGTGTGTGATGCGAATCACGCACGCCAATTACATTGGCTCGTTCAATAGTACTCGAAGATGATAGGCTCCCTAGCGTGATCCCATTTCAGTCGCGTCGACTACGTCCTCCGTTCCCTCCTTCAGGGAACGGTGGGTTGCATACGCAACCAGGACGTTTTGTATACCTGAGCTGAGGTGTTTTCAGTTCATGGAAAGCAAATCCCAGGAGATATTTAGGTAGTGCAGTGGTAATCACAGTGTGTTTGTGTACCTGTGTGTTGGTAATGTCCCCTAGAGACTTGTTGAGTTCTTGTTTGTTTTAGATTGCTTGTGTTTGCTTTAGGTTGATACACACACTCACTCACACACACACACACACACACACACACACACACACACACACACACACACACACACACACACACACACACACACTCACACTCACACATGTTTATTTTGTAATAAAAAAAATAAAAATGTAGGCCTATCCCTAGCCTTATCCCTAAACACAACAATTATAGCAAACTTTATGCATTTTTACATTTTCAAATTTACTGTTTATTAATCCATTTCCCTCGTGGGGACCGCTGGCTGTTACCCACAATGTTGGTAATCCCAGGTTTTACTATCATTTTGGGGATATTTGGCTCCCATCCAAAAAGACAGCAAACTGCAAGGGCTTTTTTTATTTATCAGGATTATTTTTTTAAAGCAGCCGTTACCCTCCGCGTATTAACCGTGCTAAAAAAGTTAACAAAGACTATGAATATATCGACACAATACAATGATGACAATATGATTAAAATGAAAACATTGCATGTTATCTCAGGCTAATCAACATAAATAATTAAGTAATACATAATTACTTTGGACATAATTATACATAACCATCCATTTTTTTAGATTATTGTCTTAGTGCAAAATATTGTTAAACCTATATTGATAAACCTCAGGCTTATAGTTTCTATTTGAATACATCACATTACCACCGGGTCTAGTGGTCACGTACATTGATACATCTAGGTGTAATGGTCTGCTAAAGTTTAAAGTTTACTTTTAATGTTCGAGAGATGAAGAAAATGCCATTGTACCTAATTTTTGAAAAAGTTTGATAGAGGCCTGATCCCTTTCAAAAAAAAAAAAAGTCATTAATTTTTCCAAATTTTGTTGTTGTAAGGATAATTCAACAATTCAAGGGAAGTTAACTAGTCCTGAACCATGTAGCTCCTAGTGATTGGCAGCTTAATTTGGAACATATTTCCTACCCTGTTACCAATTTTGGCATATTTTACTGACTAAGGGTACTGATATAAGGAATTACATGACAACAATGCCGAAATGTTAGCCAAAGTTCTGAGAACATTCCCTGTTATCTGGAACTAAACCCCCAAGTTTCTCCAGGTCACCGCAGCTTCCTAAATGTGATAAAGGCTTGAAGAGCAATGAAAGTGCATGTGCGTGTTTGTGTGTGACTATGCTGCTGTTGCTGTGTTTCAGAGGATCAGCTGCCCGCAGGTTTCCCCACTATAGACATGGGCCCTCAGCTCAAGGTGGTCGAGCGCACCCGTACCGCCACCATGCTCTGTGCTGCTAGCGGGAACCCCGACCCAGACATTTCCTGGTTCAAAGACTTCCTCCCGGTCAACACGAGTAACAACAACGGACGCATCAAACAGCTTCGATCAGGTAATTTTCCTCTGAACGCTTGGCTACATAACGGCAGAAGAAAAGCAGCGACAAGAGCCGCTGTTGTCCTTCTTTACATTTGACTTTCTGTTCTTTCTCATGGAAAATTTTTTGGTTTTCTGTAGGAAACGGCATCGTCGTCTACGTCCCCTCTGTGTGTGATGTGTCTTGTTTTCTTGTCTGTTTAATTTATTACCCATGATTCACTGCTAAGACTGCATTTTTGGCCAGCTTAAATTGGGTTTTGTTTTGTTTCCATTTTAACACTTAGTCGCAAAAAGCAGCCGAACCATGCATAATAAATAACTGTTGTTCTCCATGTCCTTATTTCTCTTCCTTAAATGCGCAATTAGTACAATCTGGCTTCATTCACTGCTCTCAAAAGAATCATCAAGGTTGTTTTGTTTGTTACTTTCATGTCATGATGCACATGTACCAACAGCCTAAAAAAAACTCTATTACATCCAAAAACGGAAAAAAAGAGAGAGACGTCCGTCCCTGTGTGTGTGACTTTTGTTGTGTGTTTGCGCATCCAATTGACCAGATTCAGGGCTGAAAATGTTGGTGATTCTTTTCGTTGAATTGGGAGCCGCAGTAGACATTCCTTCTCTTCGTCTGCGCTCCCCACAACCCTATTTCGTTTTGCAATTGACGCACATTGTGAATATGTAATTGTTGAGTTGAATACAATGTGTTTTCCAGCACTCAATATGGTACAATATGTCTTCCCAGAGTTCTCCGCTTTGCCCTTGTCCTGTTTTCTTTCGTTGTCTGATTTCTCTCTTGATTTTCCTAGTCGTTTATAACCCTATGCAATAGAGTGTCAGATTTAAGTGTGTCAACAAGAGCAAACGTAAGGAATATAATCATATTTTCTATGCTGTCTTTCTTCTCTCTGTTTTGTAAATCTCCAGAGTCATTTGGTAAGTTTGTAGATCTGAGCACACATGCCTCCCACTAATGTTCCATGTTTCTCAAACTACTGTTAAAATGCATGGCATGCATTTTACTAACGGTGTCGATAAACTAGCAGAACACACACTAGTTGACTAGCACTAAAGCACACAACCAACACGAGCAGCTGGTCAGGGCCACGCACCGACACTGTCACTCCATCTTTGTCTCAAACCACAGCTCAAAGACTCTCCACTGTTCTCAATCAATCCTTAGTTCCCCTCCCCGCTAGATCACGCCCACAGCAGGTCTCAAAATGGCCCCTTGTGCTTCATCCACTGTACCAGTTGCTCTTTGACCTCCTAAAGTGACCAATGCTCAATCCTGTGCTTTTCTCCACTAGAGCCAATGGCTGTCTTTTCTGAGTCTCTCTTTCCTGTTGTAGCCTAATAAAGTCTGTAAGAAAGCAAAGCAAAGCTAATTTGATTCTTCTTCCAAAGCGGCCAGACTCTCTTCTCGTACTAACGACTCTTCTTTCTTAATCTTATTTGCATTCATATAATCCACCCAGGTGGTACGCCAATAAGAGGTAAGAGTGCTCAACTCAAGTTCACAGAATGAACAACTGACTTCATTCTTCCTGTCCCACATGTGTCTGCATCCATGAAACGCCCCGGCATCTTCCCTATTGTCCCCCTCCCCCACCATCCCGTTCTGTTCACGCCACCCATCTATCACCATTTTTGCATAAGCGTTCTTTCTTTCGTTTGGTTTTCTTTCAGTTTAAGAAAGCCTCTTGTATTTTTTTCTCTCTTCCGAGTCGATATGCTTACTGCAGCCCAAAGAAGCATATCCTATATGTGTTCTATTTCATTATTTTATTATTATTATTATTATTTTATTTTTTGGCCATAGCAGATCATGTGTCCCTTTTTTTCGTCCAACTAAAACAGCCAAACATTTTTCCCCCCTTAGCTGTTCTTGTTCAGCCGCACATGAGCCCAGATGTCGGAGACACAACGGAGACCTCTCTGCCACGATTTTTCTCCCAAAAAAGCATCTATCTGTCTTTATAAACTTCTTTTTTTTTTTTTTTGCTCTTCGTCCTCCATTTGCTTTCCTCTACCTATACCCTTCTCAAAACAAGCTAAAAAAGCCCAAACAACTACTTTTTTGATAAAGTTTCTGCGGTGCTTTTTTTCTTCTTCCACCTATTTTTCCTTCTTGCATTTCTTGGGTTGAAGGCTGTTTTCCTTTTTGACGTTTTTATTTTTTCCATTCTTCAGGGTTGGGGAAAAGCTAACAGTGGGTCTGGCAGACGATACCGAGGTGGCCATTTTGTGTCATTTTTTTTTTTTTTTTTTTTGTCAAGCTACTCAGGAGCCGGTGTCCGCTGCGGTTCAGTGCACTTTAAAAAAAAATGTTTTTCCCTGGGTCATGTGACACCACACTGCTGATCCCATTGGTGGATTTTTATGGGTGTCATTTGTAGCTTTGCGTAAGCTATGGCAGTGATTGGTTGCTTTCTTGTCGGCGGAGGCCGTTTTGAATTTTCTAATACAATTGCATTTTATTTTTCAGCTAAGGGTTGTCAAAAGGTTGTAAGTTGTGCCGACACACATTTCTTGTTCTTTGGAAAGATTTGCATGTGCTAGAGGTCTATGTACTGGTAACGATAATTCTCCCAACAGATTTTTTTTCTTCTATTTTTTACGATTCAAGCAGCGTATTTTTTCCTGAGAATGCTGCAGTTTTTGCTGACTTCCACCCTCTGAAGTCTTTGGCCATTTTATTGATGGATCAATTCGAATTGAATTTAACCAAATTTTAATAGCCAAATTTCTTTTTTTAACCCCCTTTTATGCTGCTTTTGTATACTGTAAACCTTTTTTATTTGAGTCATATGCTGCTGTATTGCAGTTTTCACTCATTCCCATAATAAACAGTCCTGTGAGATGTGTAATAATATTGCAGGGCTACCCTCCCCCCTCACCTTTTGTAGACCTTTCAATTAATAATCGATCAGTATTATTATTGATCATTATCACAACCTGTTTTTTTTCTGAACAGTAATTCTCAAACTATTTTGAAACACCCTATCAATTAAGTGCCTTTAGAAACCCTGCAACATGTATCTTGTACTGTATGTTTTCCTCTCCATTGATGTGATTGTAAAATGTCCAAGATAATTAATGCTACAAAGTCTCTTTTTGTTTTCTTTCTGTGTACCCTCTCAAATGTCTACGGCAGTGTTTGCCGTGCTATTCTCTAGACCCGTTTCCTAGTGCAACTGCTGCAAGTTAGTTTGTAGGGTGAGATATTAGCTCACAACACACTTCGATTTAAGCACATCAAAATTACTCCGTTCCTGACAAAATCATAATATGCATCGCAAATCCAGCGTGAAATCTATCTTTAGTGCTGAAATTGCTTTCCCGTGATGCACCGGGCCTAGAGAATGAAATACTGCATTAGACATTTTAAGTGGAAACATTTCTACCCCAGCTTCCAGGAGCTTAGCTTGCATAAACTGGTTTAGTCTATACGAACCTCTCCAATGCGAGGCATGCCTGCAGATGTCGCCTCTCAGGGTTAAACATCAGTATAGCAGCAGTCAGATGGCAGTGAACTGCCTTTAGCTGAAGTCATTCTGTTGCGTCAACCCTTATGGAGACCTAAACAGAACAAATTCCAATTCATAGTGAGAGAAATAGGCCTAGCATGTGATCTAGTGTAAGTTGTTTAATGGCTTTTAATGGTATTATTATTGTAATTATCTGTTTTCTGCTTCATGTTCTCTCCCACTGTGTAGGAGCGCTGCAAATTGAACAAAGTGAGGAATCGGACCAAGGGAAGTATGAATGTGTCGCAACCAACAACGACGGCACACGCTATTCTGCACCTGCTAACCTGTATGTCAGAGGTAGGAACAGCTCATGGCAGTAAACAAAACCAACAAAAGAGCATATAATAACTCTAGACGCACACACATTTGAATCAAATAGAGTCAGTTAGCTGGTCAGTTTTGTTATTTGGATCCCTCTGTTTTCCTGAGAATTTTTGCAAGTATGACATTTGCTGCCGCCTTGATTTTCTGCCTGTCTGGTGTTTAATTTCGATTTAACCTTTATTGACTTAACTGCTTGTTGTGTATGTTTTATGACTGACTCTTAAGATAACAGGAATGATTGATTGAGTTTAACCTCTTTCCTCTCTACAGCAAATGTCTGACCGCTCTGTTTTTCATCTCTCTTTATTCTGGCAAACAGAATAAAACTATTTTAATTTATTTTGAAACAAAAGAAGAGTTTATGTTATTATTTTATCATTTTATTCTTGTTAGAATAAAACATTTCAGAGCAATCTTTAATCTATAATCTAAAATACTTTATTTTAATGTGTAGTGGTGATTCTTCAATTAAGTGAACTCTTCTGTTCCCTAGGATGATTAAATAAATAAATAAAATATTCAGTAAAAAACAAAAATACAAACAAAAAAA
The DNA here is from genome assembly GCF_051911475.1 of Siphateles boraxobius. NCBI lineage: Eukaryota > Metazoa > Chordata > Actinopteri > Cypriniformes > Leuciscidae > Siphateles > Siphateles boraxobius. Next base: position 51,241,520 of record NW_027508734.1, read on the forward strand.
ATTGTTTTAAAGTACATACTATCAGCCTTAAATGTTTTAAGTAGGTTACAATATAATTACCTAATACTGCTGCCTTACATTTGGGTATGTGGTTATCCAGGAAATGAAAAATGACATTTTGTAATGTAATTTATTTTAAGATTTTTACATCATGATTTGAGAGAATCTTTATTAGATCCCTATACCTAATTTGTCAGTATTTGAGAGTTGACAATCCATGTTATTTTTCTTTACTTATATAAATATATATTTTATATAATTGGAGTTATAACTTCCAATTTAATTTAAGGAATTGTATTTTCTTTTTTTCAAGCAGTCAGAAGGTCCACTAACTGAAGAATCACTCCACTGTATAAATATAAAATGTTTATTGATATTGACTTATGATGGAGCATGTGCCTTTATGTGCATTCTTTAGTTCAAGTTTACATCTATATAACCTGGCACAGTAAAGCCAATATGAAACTGCGTTCTCAACCCATTTTACTTTATTACTGTAATGTATTTCATAATGAAACATAGGGCTAAATACAAAAGGGCTTGATTTTATCCAGAAGGAATTGATTTAAGATTTTTTTTTTTTTTTTAAATAAGAGTGTCTGGTCACTGTAGCTCAACAGCCATCCTGTACACCACTAAATATCTCATATTGGTCAGAAAACACTGTGCTTTTGATTTCATGTTGACTTTAACCCCAAATTTATCATAATCAGCTGCCAAAATATGTTCAATCTTATAAAACCTTGAAGGCCAGATGTCAACTACTGCTTTAAGGAGTGTGGCTAAATTCATGCACAGGTCTCAGTCATGTGGTTTACATGAGGAACCAAAAAATATATATGTAAATTATATGTAAAGGAAAGTCAGTCCAAACGACAGTAACTGCTGATGGCATGTAAACCTCATAACTGGACCTGTGTCATATAGTTTAATGGGCAGCGCATTAAAAGGCCTGTAAAGTACAGCACACATTTATTTTCCTAGACATTCTGTCTCTAGCAGCAATTCTCTGGGTTGAATGTGGCCTGTTTTACTCTCTCTGTATTTTCCCTTGTTTTTCTCCTCATTTTATTTTGTTTCCGCATCAATTCCCTACATCCCTCAGAGCTGCGAGAAGGTTGGTGTGTTTTTTCTTTCTAACCATCTTCAAACTTAAAAAAAGAAAACGATACAGACGCTAGTATCAATTCCCAACAGTACATTTTTTTTTTATTATTATTGTAGCTGCATTTGCGTGTCTATGATCAAATTCTGCTTTTGGTTCCTTGTTTTATGTTTTGGACAGTTTCTTCTTCATTTCCTTTTGTTATGGTCTGAATGAATTCCCTGTTCTCCGCTGTACTGCTTGACCAAAAAGTGGTGCATGTTGGTCAGAATGTGCACAGTTTGTTGGGGGGTTTGCATGGTGGATTGGTCATGCTAAAGTTGTCTGTCCTCACCCACATGTCAGTGGTCCTGCTTCATTACTTTGACTGACTTGTGCCTTCCTAACAGCTAGAAAAAACTCCATGCTCTGACCTTGCACGGTACAAACTGCAATGAGACATGCTCCGTAGGTCTGTGAGATCAGATATTTTCTTTCCTTTCCACCTAATGAGCTGCTAATAAAGGACAATTGATGCATGTAGAGCGTTGTTCTCAAGACTCGACAAATGGATCGGTATTCAGATGAAAGGAAAAACATCATGTCTCCTGGAACAGCGTTTCAATTGGAAATTAATTGTGATGGGATTGGAAATCTGTTCGCAATAATTAGAGATTTCATCTCCAGAGAAGCGCGACAATTCCGGTCGAATGCATACCACCAGTCGCTGAAATTCTTAGCTTTCCTTCTTTTTCTTCCATTTCTGGTGGTTTAACGCAGAGACTTGAATAGACGCCAAGTCCTCATGGAACGTTTGTTTAGGTTAATCCTTTTGTATTTTTAATTGTAAGTGGTACAATACAGATCCTAGCCAAAGAACACCTATGGTCTTAAACAGGAGGACACGGTTGGACTAGCACGTTTAGGAGCAGGTAAATGGGATTCATGGATAATGACCATAGCGCAGGGTTCCTCAAATCTGGCCTTACAGAGTTTAGCCCAAACCCTGATCAACTCACCTACCTGTAATTTTGAAGACATTGATTAGCTGGCTTGGATGTCTTTGATTAGGGTTTGAACTAAACTCTGCAAATCAGTGGGGGATTTGAGGAGCCTTGCTATAATGGAATATAACATTCTACTCAGACATCTATTTATTTTTTTCCCAACCCTGTTCATGGTCGCTCACCAACAGTACACCTTTTGGACATCTCCCATCCGTTTTAGGTTTTAGTCTTAGAAGAGAATGTAATCTCTTTAAGAAAAGTTTGAATATGTATGCTATTGGTATGCCTGGCAAACACTGATCTAGTTTACGGTTTCAATCAAAACTCTACGAAAATCTTGAAAGATGTGTTGTAATGAACCCTTTCTCAAATCCAGTGATTCATTGTCTTCAGACACGTGCATTGTAGCAAGACTGATATAAACCGCTGCACACTGACTCCCAGAAGCTGCTTAAAGCAGACGGAGCCTGTCGCTTCACGAAAGCCACTACCACTGTTGTGTGCATTATACATCAGCCGATGCCTGAGACTGACAGTATGTAAGCAGTAACACTGACATCGGTTAAGTTATTTTGGACTCTTGAATCTTTTCCCACCCTTCTGCTGTCCCATAAACTCTCTTCTGAGAAGCTGGTGGATAGTATCCCTGTCTCTTTCTCTCTCCCTTTCTGTCTTGGAGACTCCTGCTTTTAATAGCCTTGTTGATTTACTGTTATCTGACTCTACTACTTCTCCCCTCTTATCCTCGTCTTCTTTCCTCTTCTCTCCTGTTCTTCCTCTTTTCTCATTAATTTACGATTTTTTTCCTGTGTAATGAGCAATGTGCTTGTTTGCATGACAGATTCAGGAATGCCCCCCCCCCCCCCCCCCCATGCCCGATTTGGGTATATATTTTGGTCATCTATGAATTTGTTTACTGCATCTGCTCATATTTCAATTTTAAATTATTTTCAAATTCACCCTTTCATTGTTATTGCATTGTTTATGAATTGTTTTACAACCATTGCCATTGACACGTGCGTCCACCTTTTGAATGGCAGCCAGTCACAGACAGACAGTCACAGCTGGTCTCTACCTGTTGTTAGTTAAGCAGGGTCCCTCTCGCGGGGCTTGTCGCTGTGTGTGTGATGTGGCAATGTGATTCGGCACATTCCTTCACATCAACTGGAAGAGAACACAGCATCGAAGTTGTACAAACACACACAACTCCTGCATGCTGTGGCCCTCCAGTTTCCCCTTGTGCTGCCGTCTGTCTGTCACGCGTGGGTCACCTGTGCATGGTGTCTGTTTCAATGTCCCAATCCAAAGGGAGTGAGGCGGAATGTTTGTGTCTTCTACATTTGCATTAGTTTCCTGTTGGATCCTGCCATATATCAATCAGTTGAAACAGTGTACCGGTGAAATCCACCAGATGCTAATTCTTTGTCAGTTCTTCATCTGTTAAATGTTCCCGAATGTTCCGTCGGCCTACGTTTGTGCGGTAAGTTACCAGTACTTGTGTTCTCTTGCAGTGAGACGGGTTCCACCCCGGTTCTCCATTCCTCCAACGGACAATGAAATCATGCCTGGGGGCAGCGTTAACATCACCTGCGTGGCCGTGGGGTCACCAATGCCCTATGTCAAATGGATGCTGGGGTCGGAGGATTTGACCCCTGAAGATGACATGCCCATTGGGCGAAACGTGCTGGAGCTCACTGACGTCCGACAGTCGGCCAACTATACGTGCGTCGCTATGTCAACGCTGGGCGTTATAGAGGCAGTCGCACAGATTACGGTCAAAGGTGAGAATTCAAGAGACGATTCAATATTTAACATTCCAATCGGCACCAAGCTGCTGTTATTTGATCTGTATTATCACATTCTGCAGATGAATACATGAGCTCCTACTGCTGTCACACTTGTTTGTTCAAACATGCCGACACACTTACAGCTGTACACACACACAAAGCCGTTGTCTCTAGCAGACACAACAAAACCACATTAGTCATAATATGCCCCAGGAGATAGCATGCAAAGACTAAACAGTATCTGTCCCATCGCCAGCCTCACCTAATGCGCTCTGAATTAAAGCAATAAATTACAGCATGTGGAATATTTAAGACATGTTCTAAACAAACTGCAAAGACTCACTTCCTCTGGGGGAACTTGGTTTCCTCCTTATCGTGGAGGTACTGTCAAGACTGTACTAGACAGCTCTTTTGCTGTATTACATTAGCAGTAAATGGTGCTATAATACACGCCTACTGTTTGTGTTTGGCAGTGCAAGCTGACACTTTAACCTTCGGCTAGTATCCCAGGGGAAAAGCACATAGTCCATGAATGCTGATGACAAAGCCGTACGACACTGCTTAGCTTACCAGTACAATTGCACACACAATTAATGCATTTTCTTTAAACCAAGAGAAGAATCATTTCACATCTGAATGTTAGTTTTCAAATAGTTAGAATTTACTTTATTGACAATACATGTTTATGTCCTTAATTAACTTAGCTGTTGCTGGCATGTTGTGGAATTTTTCAGTGCAACAACTTGCACTCACAAACCATTTGCAATCCAGGCGCTGAAATGCTACCTTTTGTAAGTAAATTAGGCTCATTATAAAATGCACCTCAGGGCTTGACATTAACACTTGTCCGGGACAAGTATTTTACCTGATTTGCATATTTCCTTCAGTGAATCGGGCACTAAAACGTAGTAGACAGCATGTGCTAATAAACTATCAGCGGGAACCATTCAATCTTAGGGAATTCCTTCCACGGTCTCCTATAATCATTAGTAACTAATTGCAGTGGATTTTCCATTTTACAAGTAATTGAAATTCACTGATTCAAGTTTCTTTATTGACGCTCCAGCTTTACCGAAGCCGCCAGGTGTTCCACAGGTAACGGAACGCACGGCAACAAGCATCACGCTCACATGGGACTCTGGAAATCCCGAACCTGTTTCTTATTACATCATCCAGCACAAGCCCAAAAACTCTGAGGACTCTTATAAAGAGATTGATGGAGTCGCCACCACTCGATACAGTGTGGGCGGGCTGAGCCCTTACTCCGACTACCAATTTAGAGTAGTCGCCGTAAACAACATTGGGCGTGGTCCTCCCAGTGAAGCCATTGACGCCAAAACTGCAGAGCAAGCACCAAGTACCGCCCCGCGGCAAGTCAGAGGGCGCATGCTAAGTGCCACGACCGCTATAATCCACTGGGACGAACCTGAGGAGGCTAACGGGCAGATTACGGGCTACAGGGTTTACTACACCACTGATCCCAGCCAGCACGTCAACCAATGGGAAAAACAGATTGTAAGGACTTCCAACTTTCTCACCATTCCGGGCCTGACGCCCAATAAGACTTACTACATCAAGGTCCTGGCCTTCACCTCTGTAGGAGATGGACCGCTCTCATCTGATTTGCAGATCATAGCTAAAACTGGAGGTGGGTGTTGGGAATTACATGAGTTACAAATGGCTCGTTTCCACTGAGCGGTACGGTACGGTACAGTTCGGTACGGTACGCAATTATTTGCGTTTCCACTGTCACAAGTTGTGAATGGTACCAAAAAGCCGAACCGTACCGTACCACTTTTTGGGTACCCTTCCGTTGGGGTACCTAGCACAGTGGAACGGTACTAAAGGGTGGAGCTAGACTCACTGCAGAACGCTGATTGGTTGACAGAGTATCGTCACTTGCGCGAGCTACAAGGGGAATGACAACAAAAGCAGCGCCATTTTTTTAATATACAGTTGGAATATAATAGTATGGTTATTCTTTCACGAAATGTAGTTTTAAGAGTTTTTCAGACGAGAATGTAGTTGTTTAAAGTTCAAATCTGTGGTTTATTTATAATGTTTTATGAGAATTTGATCCATTCCAGGCGATCACCGGGCGCTCGGTGCTCATGTTCCCCGCCTGGAACAGCCTTTCCTCGGCTAGTCGTTCTGACGTATGCCGCTGACTCTGTAGTGGTAATTCGTCTTGTGTAAATTTAACGGGTGATCTTTGGTCTCGTGAATCGATAATTCGTTCCCTGGCCAATCGTTTTGGCTGAGGGTTAAGTGAAGTTTCATATATTTAGGCTATTTAACTTTTCCGTTGTAACGTTAATGTTAGACCAGCGCTGAATTTGTATATTTGACTGAATTTTTTGCTTTATCTCTTGTATAGCTTCTTGTAACGTTACCTTTTACTTATACTTTTATAATGGCTATTATTGCTAAAACTGAAATTTAACTGGGTTGAGTTTTGTCATTTTTTATTTTATTACAAGATTATCACTGTAATGTTGTTTATTGCAACATTTGTACAAATGCAAATATTGCCAGGAATATGTTTAATATTTTTAAAATTTAAACGAAAAGATGCAGGGTTGTGTTTTATATTTCGTTTTGTTATAAATAGGCTAACGTTAAACATGCAGTAAATAATATAATCAGGTCTATACATTGCCTGAACCACATTTGTGTGCCTATAATGTTTAAAATGTATTTAAATGAAAATGAAAAGGGACAGAGTGGTGTTTTATAATATATTTCGTTTTATTGTTGCCTAAAATGTACATGCAGAGCGAGCTGAGTGACGCTTTCAAGAACGCGCTGTTCCATTTGGAGAATTACCGGACTCGCGTCCTCGGGAGTCATTCTGCTGAGAACTTTGCGTACTTGTTATTGAGAAATGCCTAATGTCGGCGCTTGTCTTCTTGTGACAAACATGCCGAGAAGCAAGGACAAGATCTGCTGTATGCCATCCATTAGTGTTTACTTTGTCGCTTTCTTCTTCGCGCGAAAATGACGTTGATCGCTTCTTTCCTGCAAACACCACGCCTATCAAGTAGGGTACTGTTGGCGGTGGAAACGCTAGCCGGATCATGGTTTACTGACCCGACCCGACCCGAACCGTACTGTACCGTACCGTACTGCTCAGTGGAAACGAGCCAAAAGAGGACAATCTCCAGTTTGCTTTTTACCATGATTTAAAAAAAATAAGTTTAATTTAATCAAAAACTTATGAATAACCATGATTTAAAAAAAAGAGTTTAATTTAATCAAAAACGTATGAATAACCATGAATATGAATACTCTTCTTTTATATCACACTTTGAGTTTTTGGTTTTTTTTGCTGGAAATTTAACATAAAAATGGTTTATATTTTAATAATCAGAGGTTAATGTGTATTTTTGTAAATCAAATGCTTTGATTTATTTTATGTTTTTATTTGTAACTTGGTGGACACAAACCAACACTTTTATAGACACAAAATGAAACCACTTTATGAAAAAAATTGGTTACACTTTATTGTAGTTACATTGTACTTACTCAAATAAGTACTGTGTAATATTAATTAACTACATATACTTACTATAGAGTTACAGTTAGGGTTTGGTTTAGGTTTAGTTACTAGGGTTGTATTCCCACAATACAAACATAAAATTACTGTAATTACACTTTGAAAATGACAGTTTTTTATAATTTCTGTTATTTATTATAACATTTTATAGTGCCCTCTCAACCGACGGACTTCAAGGGGGAAGCCAAATCTGAGACGAGCATCCTGTTGTCATGGAACCCCCCCACTCAGACGGGCCAGGACAATCAAATCATCGGATACGAGCTGCTCTATAAGAAAGGAGATGACAAAGAGGAGGTCTGAATGTCAACAGTCATTGGAAAACGCCTCCCAGAATTTCGATCATTGTCATTGGTCAGGGTGATTGTATGAACTGTATTTTCTAGGGTGTTAACCTTCATTTTGTTGTTCCTTTCCTCAGAAACGTGTTAGCTTTGAGCCCACCACCACCTATTTGCTGAAAGATCTGAAGCCATTTACTACATACACATTTCAGCTGGCTGCTCGCAGCAAACACGGCATTGGCGCGTACACCAACGAAATATCAGCCGAAACGCCTCAGACACGTAGGTCCTCTTCTGTCTTTACTGTCTATCCTAAAACCATGCAGTCCAAGAACAGGATCAGCACTTTCTGAAGCAAAAATACTCCATTTCTTAACAGCGTTTGCTAATGTAAATCCTGAATTTGTTTGAACAGTGGTTTACACTGAGATATTTTTGAGAGATGGAGGCATTTCTGCAAACAACTTGTTAGCGCACATCTTGTTTTAATGAAAGCCGACCTGTGGGAAATGTCAAATGACAAGGTCACTTTGTTGAATTTGGTATCATATAAGTAAGCCAAGTTGAGAGTGAATTATTCATCTGTTTGGCTGCAGTCGTTCAGCTTCAGGGTGCCTTGTTTTTTGACTTTGGCTATAGTATACCACACTGCATTTGAAAGATTTACCGAATTTGGAAAGGTTCCTTTTCCTGGAGCGTTGTTGTAAGCTCAAATGCAATGATACATAGCTAGAAATTAGAATTGCATTCCCAGAAGACCTCATATTTATTATCCATTCATTCAAGTTGAACTGTAACCAAACCTTTAGATCAACCCGTTCATTAATCTTGCATCATTTGATGCATAATTGATGTTGACAAGCTTGACTGTGCTTCACTTCATGCTCACAATTTGAGGTAATCTGAATAAATATGAGGTCCTCTGAGAACATGCCAGGTAAGTATCTTGGAGGGCTGTTTATCCGGTAGAGTGTTTGCATGTCCAAGTCTAGAAACGTCAGTCATGAACTCTTGGACCATCCAGGCTTTTACCTCAAACCAACAGGCCTCGGAAAGGTTGGTGAGCAATGCATTTACTGTTTGTACAGAGCTGACACATCAACCTTTGAAATTTTGGATTGATGGTAACTGCTTGGAGGAAACAGGGCCCAGTTAAATGGAACTCATTTAGATATTTCACATGTTTGGAAAATGCTTTTGAAGTATGATGAGAGAAAATGAAATCCGTGCCCTGAATTTTAGAATATATTTAGGAAAAAATAACATATATTGAATTACAAAGGTAGGTTCTTTACTTTGTGTCTGCACCAGTCCCACCCACACTGTTTGTGATTTTTTTTAAAATCTTTTACACTTCCTTTTTGAGAAATCTGTGACATGTCTGCCCGTTTCTGTTCATCTTTTTAAGCTTCATTTAAATTTATTTTCTTGTCATTCTTTATATAAATAAATGTAGTCCTTGTGGTCCATCCTCATTTTGTTCCTTTTTTTGTTTTTGTTTTGTCCATCAACATCATATACACATCCACCACAAAAACAAAAAAATCCTCTTACCTCAACCCCGTGAACCTCACCTGGATCCAACCAAACTCCAAAACCACTTGAATGCAATTTAATGACTGTACTCCTCCCGCAATCCTCTGATCCTCCAATCAGAGCCCTCAGCTCCGCCCCAGGAAGTCAAGTGTACTAGTCCCAGTTCTACCAGCATTCTGGTAAGTTGGAAACCACCACCAGTGGCGCTTCAAAATGGAATCATGACCAAATTCACAGTGCAGTATGCAGCGATTGAAGGCGACGATACCTCGTTGCAACAAATATCGGACATACCGCCTGAAAAGTACCATTATCTATTGGAAAACTTGGACAAATGGACAGAATACCGTGTGACAGTGAGTGCCCACACAGAAGCGGGGGAAGGCCCTGAGAGTTTACCTCAGCTAATCCGTACAGAGGAAGATGGTATGTCTTACCCACACGCCACTGTGACCCTATTCTAATGTCTTTACCCTTAACATTCCCCACTTCTGGCAGACTTCTGCCCGAGGCTACCTAAAACCCACTCGCCCCTCTAGTCCCCTGTATTTACACTAACTCTACTAACCAGGATTTTTTGTGACCTTTCACCTAGCCAACATTAATTTTTTGGAGAATGTTCGAGAGAATTTTTGAGTCTTTTTGCGTGACCAGACTTTCTTGGAAATTTCATGGCATTTTCTTCTGACAACCTTAAACTTTCAACAATCCCAAATGTTTTGATGTTTTTCCCCCATTTTCTTTAGATCAATGAAATGTTTTTTGTTTTTTAATGGAGTTAAACTCATTTTCATACATGAGAAACGACACCTAAATCAACTGTGAATCCTCAAAAAATGGGGCTTTTTTCTCAAATATCCCACGCTAATGACATTTTTTCTTAAATATTTCCATTTTTTTTTTCTTTTTGTCTTCACTCTATCATAGCCAAACTCCTTTCGAGTGCTTCAAATCTCTGAAACACTCCTCTTGGCTTTTTTGCTTGTTATTTTTATTCCATATTTTGACTCCACTAACCCCATTTTTCAGAAAAAAAAATTAGGTCAGTTGTGTGACCTGTTTTTGGGGATTGTTTTTGTTTTTTTCCTCTCTTTTTGTTTTTTTGTTTTTGACTTCCCATTGTTGAGATATTAGTGTTATCCAGTACTTGTTAGTGGTATACACCCATTTTGTAGATTTTTGTCTGCTTCACCACTTTCTCTTGAGCGATGTCCAGTCGGACAGGAAGTGTCCTCTTTAAGCTTGACCCTTTTGTCTTTTATCCCATAATTCTCTCAGTGCCCAGTGGCCCTCCTCGTAAAGTCGAGGTGGAGGCTGTCAACTCCACATCTGTTAAAGTGCTGTGGCGGTCGCCGGTGCCGAGCAGACAGCACGGGCAGATCCGTGGGTACCAGGTGCACTATGTGAGGATGGTTAATGGGGAACCCATTGGGCACCCTGTCATCAAGGACATCTTGATCGATGACGCTCAGGTAGGCACCCACCTGCACAGCTGTACCGTTTCTAAAGTAAATCTTTACATGCTTTTGGCAACTATTTTGATTTCGGTCGATGTCATGTTTTGGCAATCCCAGAATGCATTTCAATACGGTCACCGAAAAAAAAAAAAAAAACGCAAGCTGAAAGAAATCCCTGCTGGAAATATAGTTCTAGTTGATAGCTGTAGTTTGGAACATGGAAGGTGGTTTCTAGATGGAAACAGAATTTCAGCTGATTACTGGTTTGTTTCTAATCTAAGATGGTCTACCATTTTGGACCAGCTCAGAGCAGGTGGAAACTAGCTACCAGGTTTTACTGATTTACATTACATTAACATTTAGCTGATACTTTTATGCAAAGCGACTTACAATTGCTATACATGTCAGAGGTTGCACGACTCTGGAGCAACTAGGGGTTAAAAGTGTCTTGCTCAGGGACACATTGGTGTCTCACAGTGGATTCGAACCCGGGTCTCTCACCCCAAAGGCATGTGTCTTATCCATTGCGCCATCACCACCCCCAGTAATGCCAATTATAAACTAGAGTCTAAAGTTTGTGAACAAAGTTATATGTTGGATTGTGAAGCCTGAATGGGAAAGTAAAAGTATTTTTAAATGTAGAAGAGTGAAAGTTTTTAAGGACATATGTTATTACATATGTTATTATTATGTATTCTGGTGCACAGAAATGGGATGCACATGGTCCTATACGGTTTATAGACCGATAATGATGGTTTCTATGTTGAGATAAACACTCATCAGAGTACTACTTATAGACTGGCTGCATGTCCAAATTTATAATGAAAAATAATACAAGGAGAAAAGTTTCTGTGTCTATTGGAACACTAACATTAGCCCAAGTCTGTTTAATTCATGTTTGAACAAAATAATAAATAGCTCTGGATTAGGCTAAATAAATTACCAAATGAAAAAAAAAGGCTTTGCTTACTTGGGAAAAAAACAGAAAGAAACATATGCTATAACTTTTCAGTTTCTCAACTATTGTATTGATACAGTTGTGGTCAGAAGTATTGGCACCCCTGGTAAATATGATAAAAGATGGCTGTAAAAAAACTGAATTGTTTATCCTTTTGTTCTTTCATTTATAAAAAAATCACAAAAATCGAACCTTTCCTTGAAGTAAAATAATAATAAAACTTTGTAATTAATAAGAATTATTATAAAAAATAATAATAAGTAAATCACATTATGAAATAAATGTTTTTCTACAAAACACGTTGGCCAGAATGATTGGCACTCCTAGAACTTAGTAAAATATCTCTGAAGTATATTCCCATTAATATTCTTTTTTTTTAGCACACCAGGTTGTCTAGGATCATAAAATTGTCTAGCTATGACTTGTTTCACAGGAGTATAAATATGAGGAAACACAAAGGCCAAATTCCCTTAATCATCCATCACAATGAGTAAAACCAAAGAATATATAGTGCTGATGTGCAGCAAAAGATTGTTGAGCTTTACAAAAAAGAAAGTGGCTGTAAAAATATAGCTAAAGCATTGAGAGTTCCCCCTTCCACTATCAGAGCAATAATTAAGAAGTTCCAATCAACTTGAGATGTTACGAATCTGCCAGGAAGAGGATGTCTGTCTATATTGTCTTAATGAACAGCGAGGAGGAAAGTTTAAGTGGCCAAAGACTCTCCAAGGATCATAGATGGAGAATTGCAGAGATTAGTTGAGTCTTGGAGTCAGAAAGCGTAAAAATAAAATAAAAAAAAATTCAAAATCAAACAACCCCTTCTTCAGCACATGTTGTTTGGGAAGGTTTCAAGAAAAAGAAAAAAATGCAAACCCCAGCATATTCAGATGTCAGACATGACTGGACCTTCAAAGGGGACTGAATTATATGGTCAGATGAAACAAAAGAAAAATAGCTTTTTGGCAGCAAACCCTCCAAATGAGTATGGTGCAAACAGGGATAAAAAGTACCCCATGGTTAAATATACTGCTGGATATTTAATGTTGTGGGCCTATTTTTTTTGCTGGAGGTCCTGGACATCTTGTTCAGATACATGGTATCATTCTAGCAAATACCAACAGATTATAAATCTAAACCTGACAGAATCTTCTAGAAATCTTATAATGGGCCATGGTTGGATCTTCCATCAGGACAACAGTACAAAACAAATATCAAAAACAACACAAATTGTGTCACTGAGCACAAAATGAAGTTTCTGCCATGACCGTCCCAGTCCCCTGACCTGAACCCTATAGAAAGAGAGAGTGGGAGTGATCTGAAGAGAAGAAGCACCAACATGAAGCTGGAAATCTGAAGGATCTGGAGAGATTCTGTATGGAGGAATGGTCTCTGATCTCTTGTCAGTTGTTCTCCAAACTCATCAGACATTAAAGGAGAAAACTCTGAGCTCTTATCTTGGCAAAAGGAGGTTTCAAAGGTATTTAATAAAATGGTGCCAATAATTATGGCCAACATGTTTTGTAGAAAAGCATTTATTTCATAATGTGATTTACCCCCCACTTTCAAATCTTTTACTTCAAGGAAAGGTTAGATTTTTGCAAATTGGTTGAATGAATGATCAAAATGAATAAACAATGCAGATTTATTTTTAAAGCCATCTTTGATCATATTTACATGGGGTGCTAATAATTCTGACCACAACTGTAAATCAAAGGACAGCATTGACAGTAAGTTTCTGTGCTCCTGAATGTTTCTTTGAGCACGTGACTTGTGTGAGCTAGTGTGTGTGCGTGTGCTACAATGTAGCAGCACATAATTTTAGAATGACAATTAACTTACCTAATAAACTGTTCAAAACCTTTATTTTAACCCAATAAATATTGAGTATCCAGATAACAGTGCTGGGGACAAACCAAAAAAAATAAAAAAGACATGTTCATGGAGAAAGACCGCTAAAATAAAATTTATGAATACTTGGATAATGTTCTATTCATTATTAAAGTCATTATTTGCACATACTTTTAGTAGATGATGGGTATATTTTCACTGAATGAACCTAATAGCTGTAAGAAATTAGGCAGTAAATATATTCTTATGACATGCACAATTTTATATAGCCTTCTTTTCATATCTTCAAGATTGAAATGAAGACTTTCCCTAGACATTAATTTTCCCATGTGAGGTGAATGATGATGTGCCATAATCAGCCATGATTTACATACACATCATAGACCTGTTATCTGTTTGATTATATTGATTTAATGTTAGACAATGAGATTGGCCCATCTGATTTGACACGACACATACAGTAACATCCTGACCTCAAAGTGCAATGTAGAGACACGGACACTGTTTGAATCCTCCAGAATTATGAATCATTCATCATTACAACATCTGCTCACTCACAGAAACATAAGAGACACTCCTCATGTTCATCAAACGCTCTCGTGTCTTCATGTGTAATTGAACATCTTTTCTTGTTTGTCTGTTTGTTTTTTCCTCCTGGTCTCTGGTCTGGACATCAGTGGGAATATGATGATTCAGCTGAACATGTGAGTACATTTGAGAAAACAACTGCATTCAGTTCTTCCCATTCACTGTATTTCTGTATTCCATGCATGATTTGCAAACATACACCTCATTTGCTAGATGTTTAATGTTACTTAAAGACCCTGTAAAGTCAAAATTAAGTATGTGTTCTGAGTTTGTCACACCACATAAAAATGTGTTATTAGCCACCCAGCCAAATCTGAATGATAAACAAAGCCGGAAAGTACATAAAATAAGCTATCAAAATCTTGAAAAAATGAGCAGTAGTCTCTGCTCTCAAACGCTGCGCTGAAACCACGCTTACTCGCGGGAAAGCTGCCGTCGCCACTTTCAACTGTCACCGCTACAGCCGGAATAGATATAGCCGGCAGCCTCAGTGGCTCCAGTGCGTCATCAAGTAGGTGCATGTCCAGGAGCCCAGAGGCTCCAGTGCTTCATCGAGCCCCTGTTTTAGCCCCGCCCAAAAAATCCGGAACGCAGCAATGGTGAAAAACTGTTTAACGGTCTAACTCCATAATTCAGTACTTCACAGTTCACAATCTTTGTAATATGTTTTAGCAATACATTTCTAACATTTATAATGAGTTTAGAATATTTTTTTTTAATTGCCTTTACAGGGACTTTAACCATAACTATCTGAAGACAACATTGGATCTCATTCATTAAAAATGCATATGCATTTTGTGAATAATAACACGTGTATACCTGGATATGTTGTCACATAGAAATCATGATTCATCAATTAATTTGCAGTTAATTAAAAGGACAGAAATCACACATACTGTACACTAGCAAACAAATGCAATCACACATACTGTACACTAGCAAACAAATGCAAAGTCACTGAAACATGCAGTGTGTTAATTAAAAATGTGTATGCATAATATTATCATAAGAAATTGAATAGTGAATACCCAGTAATACTTTCTTATTTAAACAAAATAATGTGCATTATAGTTGGAACTATGAAATGAGTGATGAATGGGCTTTACATGGATGGATGAAAGGCTTTGCACCAGTGGTTCTCAACCAGGGGGTCGGGGCCCAATAGGGGACAGCTTAAAATGATTTAAATTAAGACCAAATATACTATAAAATAAAGTATTGTAAAACTCAAGATATAACCAGCTGTCATATTGTCTTATTTTAATGAATTCCCTCAACCCCTGTCATTTTTAATTTAAGAACCAGGGTTACCACAGTCTTGGAAAACCTGTATATGTAAGGAATATCCAATATATATATATATATATATATATATATATATATATATATATAATAGATATATATATATATATCATAGATATTTCCATGACAAATATATATTTTTTCTAGTTATTGTCAAATTCTAAAATATTGTAACTGGTAAAAATTGATGAGAAGCTGCTATTTGAGAGAGAGAGAAAAATTATTAAATTTAAAATCACGGTAATCATGTAAGCAAAAATAAAATGTAAACCCTGAAAAACATTTAGTTAAAATAATTATAAAAAATAATACAATTATAAAAATTAAAACATAATTAAATTCCATAATTAGAGCAAGTGTTATTATAAATATAATTTAGAATATTTCTATGATTATATAAATATGTAATTATATTAATGTATATTGCCTCTCATTGGGGAGCCTTCAAATATTATCCTTGACAATGTGGGGCCTTGGAGTCAGAAAGGTTGAGAACCACTGCCCTACATGTTTATTTATTGCATTTATTATGCCAATTACTACCTAAAGACCTGCATATGTTTATTTAGAAAAATCCAGATCCATTAACATTAGAACAAGGTTAAAGATTTTTTATTATTATTATTATTGTAGTAATGAATGAGACCAAACGTGTACAGATCCATTTTCTTAAAAAAAAAATGTATTGATGTTTCTTATACTACAACTTTTGGAAGAAACATTTTTCTGTGTGATTTAAAAGCGTTTTTTTTTTGTTTTTGCAGTCAGTGTTAAAAATATCCTTGTGTTTTTCCAGGAATTAGTCCTCTTTGACTTGCTCGCTGAGACCACGTATTCAGTTACCGTTGCCGCTTACACCACCAAGGGTGACGGAGCACGCAGTAAACCCAAGCTGGTCACCACCACCGGAGCCGGTAGGTTTAGAGCAGTTTACGCCCCTGTTCCTGTGGACTCTGTAGTATTCAGCAGGTCTCTCCCTGCAGCCATTACCAGTGAATGCCTATAATTGCCCTCGCAGTGATGAAGGGGATTGTAATTCCACTCACCTACAGCTCTGACTTTGAAATGCTCACAGGAGTTAAGAAAATAATGGGAAAATCTGTCAGGAAAATAGACTTTCAAAAGAAAAGAATACTGCGTACTAGGGCTGGGTGATATGTAAAAAATATTTTATCGATAATCGCCTTAAACAATATCTTGATATCCGATTATATCGTCTACCCAAGCCCAGCCTCCAACATGCACTGTTTATACAAGTCATGTTGAGATTGGCTGCACTTTATCTCATGATAGCCTGCGATTCAGTTAGTTTAATTTAATGATTGAAACATTAAAGGTTTTACTTTGGTTAGTTTGAGCTTAAATGAACATAAAACATTAGCTTTGCTTTTATGTTAGTGTTGCTAATAATTATCTTATTAGTTCTTATCGTATTTGTGTTTGAAACGAATTTCGTCCCCAACTGTTGAATACAACTGAACAGAACAGAACCCAATTTTTTTTATTGTAAGAATGGTGAATGCATTTTGATGTCAAGGTGTCTTGTCTTTTTGCGCTGTTTTTAAACTTGTATTCAATCTATAATATATTTGTTATTTGTCTAAAATTAGGGATTAAAAACTAATTGTTTTGTTTTGCATGAGCAAAAATGCTTTCTTTTTTTAGAGTTCCAAGGTCACACTAAGCCGCTTACGAAATAAAAATGACTGCTTTATTTATTTAGAAACAGAAGTCATTAAAAATGATATTTGGGTTTTTTTTTTATATTTTTATTTTTATTTTTTTAATCTAAAGCAAAGTATAACGCTCCCAATATGCTGTAACGGAGCTGCCAACATTGTAAACTCCGAACGTGTGCATGAGATATTCAAAGCAACACAATTTCTTCATCCGTTTGCAATATAACAAAATTATATTTTAGTTTCAATTACAATGATCATATTTGTGCTTTTTGATTAGGCCTAATTATTATGTGCAACATTTAAATTAATATTCAGAAACGGGTAAAGTTTTTTAGACTGCAAACCAAAATAAAATAGGCCTAGCCTACTTGATAATGTTATTTTTAAAACTTGAAATATCTCTGCTATTCTGAATTAACAGAATAGTTTAATTTTTTTGTCTGCAAAACAAAGTAAATTGTATAAAAAGCGGATAAAAAATCATATGAAGATCAACAAATCCAGAAATAATGTTTAACAAAATTAGGAAAATAAGGATAAATTATGTTTGACAGGAAACACATCTCAAAGTCGCATACACAGGCAAATAAA
This sequence comes from Siphateles boraxobius, assembly GCF_051911475.1. Taxonomy (NCBI): domain Eukaryota; kingdom Metazoa; phylum Chordata; class Actinopteri; order Cypriniformes; family Leuciscidae; genus Siphateles; species Siphateles boraxobius. The sequence goes on from NW_027508734.1 coordinate 51,259,203, forward strand.
ATATTAAGCTAATTAAAGTTACAAATATTCAGTGAATGATTTTCTTTTTCTTTTGTTCTTTGATCAACATTAAATGCTGTCATTGCACTGATTCAATAGACATAGACCTACTGTTTTTCTTTCTCAACCGTTTAAGACAACGGTTCTCAACCGACCGTGTTACGGGAAGTTGAAAAAAGGTGTGTACTGACATCTTTCCGTGGTTGAAACAACAAATATTCTGATGTTTATTCATGTTTATTTGATGCTATAAATTAACTAGAAGGATACTTGTGAGATATAATTATGTGTGTGTTTGTCCGTGCACTAGCTATATGAGAGGCGGCTCTTTCCGTGCGTTGGATGTGTGCGCAGTTCAGAAAACAGCACGCATTTAGAAGTGTTCTCTTGTGTCTTGCGCTTAAAGAATGCTATCAAGAAGAATTTATTTTCTATTCCTAACCCTACTAACTAGCCTATAGAAAATATTTCATTCATGCTATTACATATTTTGTTTTGGAACCTTTAAAAAACTTTAACTTGATGTAACTCAGTAATTTTTTGTCTGATTCCAACAAATCATACATAATTTTGAAGTTTTTTTTAATAAATAATTGTGATTGATTCATGATTGTGAAAATTTGCTCATTACGACTCATTTTGCCGGCACACATGTATATATAAAACTCCATGCAATGTTATTGACTAATGCATTTGGTTTGTCTTAAAGCACATTAAAAACACCACATAGACATAAACAACATTAAAATCTTGATTTTCACCACAGGGGGACTTTAAGTTTTTTGAATTTTATTTCAGTTTTAGTTAATAACCCTGGTTTTTCACTGTTGTTTGTTATTATTATTTAATTTGTACTATAGTTTAATTAATATTTTGTACAAGCTTTTATTTTTATAATTTTAGTAATAATAATAATTTCGTTAAGTGATTTTATTAGTTAGTATTTTTTATATTGCTATTAAGGTTTTTTTATTTTTATTTCAGCTTTAGTTTTAGTTTAACACTCCAGTTAATATTTTTTAGTGTTTTAACTTATTTCAGTTTCAAGGCAACATTTCTAATCCTTATTTAGTTTTTCAACTAATATATGTATGTATGTAAAAATTCTGTTAATTAATAAAAGCACATATATATATATATATATATATATATATATATATATATATATATATATATATATATATATATATATATATATATATATATATATATATATATATATAATTTTTGTGCTTTTATTAATTAACAATTTTTGTTAATAGTTTCAGTCATAGTTTTAGTAAATTATAATAACCCTGGTTTGTCATCTTTCCATCCTCAGTTCCGGAAAAGCCTCGTCTCATGGTGAGTCCGACAAACATGGGCACAGCGCTCCTGCAGTGGCACCCGCCACCCAACACCTACGGCCCACTGCAAGGCTACCGCCTAAGATTCGGCCGTAAGGACGTAGAGCCGCTAACGGTGATTGAGTTCTCGGAGCGCGAGAACCACTACACCACCAAAGAGATCCACAAGGGGGCATCCTACACGTTCCGCCTCTCGGCCCGCAATAAGGTGGGATTCGGAGAGGAGACGGTGAAGGAGATCACAACACCCGAGGACACGCCATCCGGTTACCCACAAGGCATCATAGCCGAAAGTAGCACAACGACCACCATGCAGGTCAGCTGGCAGCTGGTGGCGCTAGCCGAGCGCAACGGAGCCATTACCAAATATGCCCTACAATACAAAGACATCAACAGCCCTCGCAGTCCCTCAGAACTGTTCATCACAGCACCTGAGTCCACCGTCACGCTGGATGGCCTTAAAGCAGACACGACTTACGATATTAAAATGTGTGCCTTCACCAGTAAGGGCCCCGGTCCTTACAGTCCTAGCGTCCAATTCAGAACACAACCCGTCAAACAAGGTAGGGGGCTCAAAACACCCTCTTGGCCCACGTTTGCCTCCTCCTTCAACCTTTGAGAAAGAGTGTGGTTCTCAGGACCAAATCAAATACAAAAATACCCCTAGCATAACTAGCTCATGTCAAATAGCATCCTATGGAGAGTCAATGGTAAGCCGCAAGGTAAGGTTCTAGTTCTGGCCTAGTCCTCATGAGGTAGCAGGTGAAATATTCGCAGGTAAGGCTGTTGATGACTAGCTGCCTTCCTAAAAGGTGGTAAGAGAACCGCTCCAGCTCTGTGTCTAATTCATCTGCCCCAAATTTCTTTTAGCAGTGTTTGCAAAAAATTTTCACGTGAGAGCTGCCATGAAGACCTCGGTGCTGCTGACGTGGGAGATTCCAGAGAACTACAACCCTGCGCAGCCGTTTACGGTAAGAGACTATGAGAAACATTTAACCTGCAAATGCAGTCTGGTTAACAATACAAAGCGGGTTAATTTTTTTCACTTTATTTTTTTATACTATATTATTTCCATAATCAGCACTCTTTTTTAAAGTATGCTAAAGGCACTGTTTTACACAGCTTGTTTTCTGAATGATGTACATGGTATTTTCATAATCTTGCCTACATTTAGGAGCAGCCTTTGCATCCCTTAAAATGCTCTATCACATTAATGCTTTGACGTAATGTGGTTCCTTCCAGATCTTGTATGATAACGGTCAAAGTGTGGAGGTGGATGGGAAGCTGACACAGAAGCTCATCACCAACCTTCAGCCGGAGACTCAGTATTCATTCCTGCTCACCAACCGTGGAAACAGCGCCGGAGGTCTGCAGCACCGTGTCTCCACCATGACAGCACCTGACATACTTCGCACCAAACCATACCTGATTGGCAAGACCAATTCGGATGGCATGGTCACGGTTGAGCTGCCGACGGTGCAGATAGCAGAGAAAATCAAGTGAGTTGTATCACTATTCAATCAAGAGTTCTTCTTTGTGTTTGGTTTTATTGAGAGAATCACCATTTTTTGCAAATGGACCTATCTAGTTCATCATTTTATCTCACCTCTGAGATTAAAGGGGAACTTGGCAACTCTAGCCATTTATTCGCTGATTTTCACTTTTGCTGTCGCATATTGTCTCAACGAGCTAGCGGCACCCTCCTCCCCCTTTCAACCGCTGCTCATGTGCTGCTCATGTGGAGCTATGTCTACCGAGGTGGGTAATACATCATACACAGTATCATATGGCGTGTGTTAATGTCGAATTGCCGTAAAGCAGTTCATGTTTCTCGCTCTTTCTCGCTTCTCACGAGACTTCCTATTTCCAACTTACCGGGACGTTCTCTTACGAGAGTATCTCTCGTACTGCGTAATATCTTACGCTATGGGGAAAACCTCTTTTCCACGAGATATTGAAGCCAAAAATTATCCTTTAATTTTGATTAATGTAAAACGCTGTGCGGCAGCGTGCAGACATAGGCAAGACGGCTCGCGCGCCTATTGGCTGCCCTGCGGCAACAGCAGCAAGCCTATCGAGAGAGGCCCTGCGTGACGTGACATCCAATGGGGGTGCTTCGCCCATTTGTTCGCGTCCCGCCAGAATAGGCGTGGCCTTGGCCTATAAATACGCTCGACAGGCTGATACAAACTGATTTTCATCTCTTCAGCAAAACACTACTGCATCGCTGGATCCGGAGTGAGAAGCCGCGCCGTCTGATAGTAAGCCTTCTGCGGGACGAGCCTTTGAGCCTGAAGCCGCTGGCCTTCACCTCGCCGCCTTCAGCCGCCGTACCTGCTACGCGTTCTGGCGTTAATATCCTTTTTCACTGCTAGAGTGTGTGTTCGCCGTCGCGACTCACACTCTCTCTCTCTCTCTCTCTCTCTTTATCTAAAAGAGCAGCGTCTTTTTGAAGACGCTTCGTTCCTGTGGAACTATTGCCATGGTGACTCTGAGGACTTGCCTGGCATTTTTTCTCCGAGTCTGCACTCCCGCCCGCTGTAGTGCCGCGCCGCAAAGCGCCGTATTCAGCGGGTCCTCAAGCCTTCTCCAGCCCGTGAAAGCTCGCCGGTTCGCCCGCCAGCTTCACCAGCTTCAATCGAGTCGCTCACTGACGGACAGCGGCCGCCGCGCGCCGCCACTTCCACCATTAGTGACGACAAGATAGCTGCATCGGTAGAGGAGGCCAGCTATTGCCATGGTGAGTGAGACTCCCGCCCGCTGTAGTGCCGCGCCGCAAAGCGCCGTACTCAGCGGGTCCCCGATCCTTCTCCAGCCGTGAAAGCTCGCCGGTTCGCCCGCCAGCTTCACCAGCTTCAATCGAGTCGCTCACTGACGGACAACGGCCGCCGCGCGCCGCCGCTTCCGCCATTAATGACGACGAGATAGTTGCATCTGTAGAGGAGGCCAGCTGCTATATCCCCGCGTTGGACAGTGAGGATTGGGTGAGCTCTGTGGATCTCCCCCTTCTGCCCGCGAGTCGTCAGGGAAACGGGCCAGCATCAAAACCGCGGCTAGCTTTCTTTACGTTATAAGAAAGCTACCCCGCCCCCCGTGGGCATGCGTCACCGGCGAAATGAGGAAAGAGTGTATTTTTAGTCCCGCCGAGGCCGGATCTCCATTTCTCAAACATTTCTCAGCTCCTCTTAGTTTGAGCGGCTGAAAATGTCAATATTGCAGCAATGAGCCTGTTGTATAACACGCACGCCTGCAAACAAACGCCAACACACACAAAACTGTGATGATGCTCTATTATGTCCTCGAGCTATTTTAGGCTTTTGTCTTTTCCCCCTGTGGCTCAGTGGCGAAACCTACAGCCATCGCACGGGAGACCCGTGTTTGATCCCAGCTCTCGCAGCAGATAAAATTTAGTCTCGCCGCGGCCAGACTTGCTCTTTTCGCTCGTTCAGTTCCAAGAAAATGTGACTGTTCCAGTGTATTTTGCAGTAAACAAGCCGGTACCACAGCCCGCTTGCCTGCACATTAACGCCATTTTTACGGCGACCCAGATAAATCCAATAAAGAGTGTATTTTCTGGTGTCCCGGCCATAGCCGATGCTGTTATGAGTGTTGTAAGAATGCCCACGTCACAGTGCCCATTCCCACACGCAGACACAGCCCGCCACAGTTCAGGGCTAGCACAAATAAAATCGACTCATGTCGATTGTGCAAACGTAGTGAATGTGCCCACGACACAGTGCCCACAAACACTACACAGCGCGTGTCCCACGTTTTTTGTAAAAACGAAACCAACACATATTCAGTCAGCGCAAGCCGACGGTGTTTTCAGTGCAGTAAATGTGCCCGCTGTCCCGCGCCCACATTCACTCACAGACACGCTGAACCCTACGGGGTTTGTCCCGCTCGTTCTCTCTCCACAATTTGTCATAGAGAAAGCGAGTGCGAACAGGCTGCCCGCCGTGATCGGCGCGCCCCCCGTCTCGCACACTTTAAACACAGTGTTCATGTCTCAGCACACCGAAGCTCTGCAGCCGCCGCTGTGCCGCGGCCAGAGCCCGGATATCATTCTGCCTCTAGCTATCCACGCGAATGCATGGGCAATGCTTCCCGGGGTATCAGAATGGGTGTTGAACACTATAAAGAGAGGCAATTCGCTAAAGTTCGCTCGACGTCCCCGCCGTTGCACGGCACGTGTCGAAACCACGGTGGACAACGAAGTATCTCATCTACTTCGAACCGAAATAGCGAAACTACTGAGCAAAGGGGCCATAGAACCTTTATCTCAGGCTCAGAGCGAAGGGGGTGTATACAGCAGATATTTTCTGGTACCGAAAAAAGACGGGGGTCTCAGACCCATTCTAGATCTGCAACAATTGAACAAAGCGCTTCTGAAACGCAAGTTCAAAACGCTGACAACCAGCAAAATCCTCGCGCACGTGCGCCAGGGAGACTGGTTCATGTCAATAGATCTGAAAGACGCCTATTTCCAAATACAGATTGCGTCACGTCACAGGCGATTCTTGAGATTCGCCTTCGAGGGCCAGGCATATCAATAGACAGTCCTACCGTTCGGCCTGTCCCCAGCACCCCGTATATTCACGAAGTGCATGGACGCGGCTCTCGCACCCCTGAGACTTCAGGGCATGCGAATTTTGAACTACTTGGACGACTGGTTGATTCTAGCTCGATCACGATCAGAGCTCATAGAACACAAGACCATTTTACTCGAGCATCTCGTGAATTTGGGTCTTACAGTCAATTGGGCGAAGAGTTCGCTGTCTCCCAGCCAGAAAATCTCTTTTCTGGGAACACTGATGGACTTGCTGTCTATGACAGCACGTCTGTCGCCGGAGCGAGGACTGAACATTCAGCGCGCCGTGAAATCCTTCCGCCGCGGCTCTATAGTCCCGCTCAAACGGTTTCAGAAAATGCTGGGCCTCATGGCCTCAGCATCCTCAGTACTTCAGCTGGGCCTGCTTCACATGCGTGCGCCCACTGCAGTTATGGCTGAAAGCACGAGTTCCGCCCGGGGCTTGGGCCGCTGGTCTGTTTCGCCTCAGGGTCGACAGGAAATGCGTCTCGGCTCTGAAACCTTGGAAAAAAGCCGACTGGTACCAGTCAGGCGTGAGTCTGGGGACTCCCTCGAGTGTGATGGTGGTGTCCACGGACGCCTCCACCTCGGGATGGGGAGCGCTGCTCAAGGGCAGACCGTTCTTTGGCCAGTGGTCAGAACGGGAGAAGCTCCTACACATAAACTGTCTAGAAATGCTGGCAGTAGACAGCGCGCTAAGGCGCTTTTGTCCCCAGATAAAAGGCCGCCACATCTTAGTCCGGTCGGACAACATGTCAGTGGTGGCGTACATAAATCACCAGGGCGGCGTCAGGTCCCGAAGCCTTTACAGGCTGACGAAACGCCTCCTGGACTGGGCTCAGCACAACCTGCTTTCACTGAAAGCAGCGCATGTGCCTGGTCACCTGAATCTGGGACCAGACAGACTGTCCAGAAACAATGTCCCAGCAGGGGAATGGTCGCTGCACCCGCAGGCGATCCAACTGCTGTGGGAGACATTCGGCAGAGCGCAGGTGGACCTGTTCGCGTCCCAGGAAAACGCTCACTGTCCGAACTTTTTCTCCAAGAGCAGGGATGCGCTGGCCCACGTATGGCCCCGACGCCCACTCTATGCTTTCCCCCCCGTCTCGCTCCTGCCTCAAGTGCTGGAACGAATCAGGGAAAATGGATGCCCAGTGCTGCTCGTGGCTCCGCTATGGACGAACCAAACCTGGTTCCCAGTCCTGATGCAGCTGACCAGCACTGCCCCGTGGCCGATACCGGTGAGGAGAGACCTCCTCTCTCAGGCAAAGGGCTCGATTTGGCATCCTCGCCCGGAGTTATGGTCCCTACATATGTGGGCCATCAACGGGTACCCGCTAACCTCCCGGAGGGAGTGTTAAACACGATCACGCAGGCTAGGGCCTCGTCTACTAGACGGCTCTACTCCTCGAAATGGTCAGTGTTCTCTACCTGGTGTCAAGCTCAGGGCTTTTCACCCGTAGACTGCGGGGTTACGGAAGTGCTCTCCTTCCTTCAGGAGCTGCTGGATAAGGGTAGAACCCCGTCCACGCTCAAAGTATACGTGGCGGCCATAACGGCGTTTGCAAAACCGACGTCTGGCCAGTCACTGGGGAAAAACGACCTCGTCGTGCGATTCCTCAGGGGAGCTCGGAGGCTGAATCCTTCCAGACCTCCCTCAGTCCCTATGTGGGACCTTTCTACGGTTCTGGAAGCCCTGAAAGGTGCCCCATTCGAGCCAATCCATTTGTCAGACATGAAGCACCTGTCTTTCAAAACGGTATTTCTTGTGGCTCTTGCTTCAATAAAGCGCGTGGGGGACTTACAAGCGCTTTCAGGAAGCGCGTCCTGTATGGAGTTTGGGCCTAATGACTCAAAAGTCATACTCAAACCAAGGCACGGGTACGTGACAAAATCCCTCAACACACCGTTCAGGGCCCAGGTTATTTCCCTGTGCGCCCTCCCAGTGAACAATGAGTAGCCGGATGCTAATCTCCTTTGCCCCGTCAGGGCGCTGAGAGCTTATGTGTCCCGCTCGTCTGTCTTCAGGCAGACCGAGCAGCTCTTTGTTTTGTTTGGCGGACACTCCAATGGACTGGCCGCATCAAAACAGAGCCTATCCAGATGGATAGTCGATGCCATAGCGCTGGCTTACACTTCTAAGGGCCTGCAGTGTCCTTTGGGTGTCAGAGCGCACTCCACGAGAGGCGTGGCCTCTTCGTGGGCGTGGTCTAGTGGGATTTCCTTGCATGATATCTGTATGGCGGCGGGCTGGGCCTAGCCAACTACATTTATAAGGTTCTATAACCTAGAGGTTCCCGCCTTACAGGCCAAGCTGCTGTCGGTCTAGAATTCAGTACTATCTGTCCCGCTGCGCCGGCGCAGAATGCTGAGTTTTGATTGAGTATCGCTCACTGATCGATGGAACAGCTCCATGGGTGTTGAATAGCCCGTACTTTTGCCCAGTTCAGGCTGAACGCGTTCACCCTGTCTGCGGGATATACTGTTGACATAACTAGCTCCTATGGGATGCTATTTCATGGGGAATGATGCTGGTAGCCTCTCTTCTCCGACTCTCTGTGAGTCTACGGTGATTATGCACTATATGAGCCCCGGGCTACTGCCCTTGGGACTTTGGTGTCGGATCCCAGTACGCACGGCGTCTTACATTGTGTTCCCCATAGCGTAAGATATTACGCAGTACGAGAGATACTCTCGTAAGAGAACGTACTCGGTTACTAACGTAACCTCGGTTCTCTCTAGAGAGGGAATGAGTACTGCGTATCTTGCCGTGCATACAACAGCGCTGGTTCGCTTCAGCGATGAAAAACAGTTTGTATCAGCCTGTCGAGCGTATTTATAGGCCAAGACCACGCCTATTCTGGCGGGACGCGAAGAAATGAGCGCGAAGCACCCCCATTGGATGTCACGTCACGCAGGGCCTCTCTCGATAGGCTTGCTGCTGTTGCCGCAGGGCAGCCAATAGGCGCGCGAGCCGTCTTGCCTATGTCTGCACGCTGCCGCACAGCGTTTTACATTAATCAAAATTAAAGGATAATTTTTGGCTTCAATATCTCGTGGAAAAGAGGTTTTCCCCATAGCGTAAGATATTACGCAGTACTCGTTCCCTCTCTAGAGAGAACCGATGTTACGTTAGTAACCGAGTACGTTCTTCCCCATGTTGCAAGGTTGGTTTTCCACCTGGGAACGCTGGGGGGAGCGGGGAAAGTCACCATTTACACCAGAAGAGGATATTTAACCATCCAAATGATTTCTAAACGGTTTATTAAGTTGAAATAGTTGCCAAGTTCCCCTTTAAATCTAATTTACTAATAATTATGTTTGGACAGTCCTTCTCAAGTAGTCCATAAATTGTAAAGTTGGTTGCTTGACCATTTTTAGTTTCAATAATTTTTATAAAATAATCAACTGTTTTGGTGGTGTTGTTTTTTTTTGGGGTTTTTTTTCTTGGTTTAACCAAAGTGGAGGTTTTTGTGTCATGGCACACAATAGATTGTAGGTTATACAGAAGTTTGTGTAAACCTCAATATCTCGAGTTAGGATGGTCTGAGATAATTGAACAAAAACTGATCTCTAGTTCATATAACAAGGCAATATTATTTTGCTGTTTAAACTGTCAGTTTATAATGGGAAGGGTTCAAGTTTTAGTCTAATGTTTTTAGTGGGTACCTAGATAAGTATAGTGTGCATGCAGTTTAGGATTGAATAGTGCCTTAATTGTTTTTTATGAGGGAAATTATGTTTATAAGATAATTAATAAAAAAAATTCTCCTGACTTTGGGGTTGATTATCTCTGGTTTGTGAACCGATATGAACCTGAAATTTCCTCTATGGCAGCATTTTGGTGTAAAAGAAATTATGATTTTGAGATTCCTCTGGTCACAGAGCTAGAGCTAGTAGAAATCTGGGGAGATACCTACTTTGTTCATGTTTTGAGAGATGACCATATGTTTTTAAGTATAACAAATAATAAAAATAAACAGTATTTCACAGTAATTATGTTTATGATTGACAAAATAATCTATCTAATCTATAATCTAGGTCTAAAAAGTCTTAAGACCTAGTCTTAAAATCAAATCCAAGTCTAAGGAACAGCAATGGGCAAATGATCCACTTTAGACATTCTACTAACTATAAATAAATTTGGAATGTCAACTAACTCTTAGTAGAGTATCAGCTGACTGTCTGTTTAAAAAGGGTTGGATCACCCAAAAATGAAAATGATGTCATTAATTACTCACCCTCATGACGTTCCAAACCTGTAAGACTTTGGTTACACAAATCGGAACAACAAATTTAGATATTTTTAATAAAATCTGAGAGCTTTCTGTCCTTCCACTACCACTTCCAAGGTCCATAAATATTGTAAAGACATCATAAAAGTAATCCATGTCACTCCAGTTGTTTAACCTCAATTTAATGAAAAGAACTGAGTTCTTTGTTTGCACAAAAAACATACTTTACCACTCCCTAAATAAAAACACAGAGGAAAAATAAAATAGGCAAATTAATAATGGTCAAGGAACCTCCATTGAACCATTAGAGTGAATTAGATTGTATTTGTATATTGTCATTTTTATTTATCTGTAATGTCTTGATTAAACAAGATGTTTAATTATTTGTTTTTATTTTGTCTATATATAGTTTTATAAAGTTTTAGGTTTTATGTTCAGTTTATATAGTTTATATATTTAAACGAAAATGAGAAATCTTACCTTCGGAACTAGGTGAAATAAAATTAGTTAGTGTTGTTGTTGTTATTTTAATTAGCAATGATAACCTTGTTTCACTAGAGATCAGTTTTTTAGAGATCAGAGTGTCCTGATAAATTGAGGTTTCTGTAAATAAAAACACAAAAAAATGAGGCAAGCAAAAATGGTCAAGCAACCTCCATTACACCACTGGATTAACCCTGTATTAGTTAGTGGCAAACATTTCTGCCATGTTCTAGACCATGTTTGTTGACAAGTATTTTTGTGTTGGATTATGGGAATTAATTGTGCTTTTGCATTCTTTTTGAAATTGTGGTTGACTGAAATTTCGCCATGGCCAATAAATATAAACTGATATTTTTTTTTCTTTATTATTATTATTATTATTATTGGCATCAGCTGATACTTTTTTCTCTTTGGCTGATACAGGGTTTGGACAATGAAACTGAAACACTGTCCAACATAGTGTTGGAGGTTTCACGCCTATATATGCGCTGCTTGATTGCCGACCATCACTGATTTTACATTCCATCAGTAAGAGCAGAGTGTGAAGGTTGAATTAGCAGAGCAAAAGCACAGCTGTACATACAATATTGCAATCCACACAACATAATGGGAGACATATCAGAGTTCAAAATTGAAAACTATCGTATCCCAGGTAATGTCAGCATACCACTACGTAGGATTAAACCACATCCAACAGGAGTAACTTTCGACACAAGAGTAAGCTGTCTGAATGGGATGTCCAGGTACTTGGATTGTATTCAAAAAACATAACCAGTGCAGAATTAAATGCGCACCTCGACTCTCCTGTTTCCACCAAATTCTATAATTAGGCTGATCGCATTCAGTGTCTTACATTAAGACTCCTCCCATTACAGTAGTTGCCATTTTGAAATTTACTGTATTTTCGTTCTTGCTACTCCTCTTTTAAAATTTGTTAAAGGGATAGTTCTCCCAAAAAAATTAATTAGCCCATGATTTATGGGCTAAAAGGGGACCTGCCAGTTTTGGTGACAGTGCCACATATGGGTCATGAAATCTGGAAAATGGCTATTTTTGTTTATAATTTTAAAAATTTTTGTTAGAATGTTCAGATCCTGGTGTCTATGAATTCATTGAGTCATGCCGAATCTGTCGTTACCACAGATTCAGGATTGGATGAATTTCCTGTCCACCATTTAGAAATTTGTTATAATTATTAATATCTTTTTATTAATACTTTTATGTATCAGCACAAACATTGGTATGGATCATTGACAGTGTGTCCTGAAGATGCGTGAGAAGTTTGAAGACACCCCCACCTAGCATTCCAAAGATATAGGGCTTATATATTTTTTAAATATTGTCGAAAAAATTTTGTTTTTTTTTGTTTATGCAATATTAACAATATTACATTTTTCATTTCATTTAGAAGTATATGAAAAACTGCTTTTTTACTACTCCTACAAATGTAGCTGCACAGAAGTGACCAAACAGATTTTTGATAATAACTATAACATCAGTTACAGCTGACAAGACCAGATATTGGCTGTCTGGTATACCCAAAGCGAATTGTATGTCATGTTTAACCACTATCTACATAAGAGCCAGCGGCAAATTTCCATAAACTGGCCGAGATAAAGCTGTTCTTGGCGGGTAGGGTACAACAGGGCTAAAGGCGCATTTGAATGTATTCTCTTTTAAACCATGTATGAGAAATGAGAATCGATAAAATAATTTACTATATTTTTGAGACAAATATCTTGGTAATGATTTTCAATTTTCAATAATGGAAGAATATGCAAAAGAATGGAATCTGGTGTAAAAGGTGCCTCTGCTGTTGGTGCTAAAGGCACAATATTTAACATGATAATAAATAGTTGGCTTTGTTAACATGACATGGTAAGATTTAGATGGAACAGTGCTTAGCATAAGTGAATACACCCATGCTAAAGTTGACTAAAAAGAGGAATAAAAAACTTGAACTTAATGCCTTAATTAAAAAAATGAGGAAAAAATTGCAAATATATAAGTGTTCTTCCTTAAAAAACACGGGGCATAAGTCAGTACACCCCTATGTTAAATTCCCATAGAGGCAGGCAGATTTTTATTTTTAAAGGCCAGTTATTTCATGGATCCAGGATACTATGCATCGGAATTAAAATAGCCCCACATATTTCAGTTAGCCTAATAGCTGGTTTGATTTGCATTGAGAGATGATCTTATGGAAAGTTCTTGTACCCTTCTTGTTTTGAACTTTGTGCCATGTGTATTGAATGTTAAATAAATTAATAATGATAACAAGACTGTTTATCATGGTGATTTGTACAGAGGCTTCGTGGATTTGCACTTAAGCCTCCTAAACAGACAGTGAATGAGAGATCGACTGAGCGCGTGCGATTACCTGCGTCTGTCTTTGAGGTCAAGTCATATATATTCATGAAAAGCTTCCCGTGTCCAAGTAACGCAAAATATTTGTCGTATCACCCTTTTAACGTTTAAAGGTAGGCCTATTTACCATGAATGACGTTAGCATCAACAGCGCGAGGAAGCCGCGGGGAAAAAGTCACGCACTGAATCAATGCCATGGTCTCTATTAAATGAAGCATCAGGTTCAGCGTTACCCATGCGACGCATTGCTGGTCAGCTGAGCCTTGAAAAGTGGAGCTTAAAGTTAAAAATAATTCACACCTTGTTTCATTACATCTATATTTTAATAAATCAGCGTTTTTGAACGTGTTCGTTGAATGAACGGTTTAATGACTCAAAGACAGTCCGTTGCCGTAACGATGCGACAACCTTGTGACAACCTTTCAATGCGCAGAGACGCTGTTTAGTTTCGGTTACATTTGTTACTAAAAATGGTGCATGCTGACCACGTCGTAACACTTATTTATATAACAACAAATAAATGAAAATGAATAAATAAATAAATGGCGATAATACCGCATATCGCGCTATTTAGCCACTCAAAAATACCGCAAGGGAAAATCCTTTACCGCGACAGCCCTAATTGTCATGTTTCATATCTTCCTTTATCGATCCATCTATCGCTTCTTTGGTCTTCCTCGGGGTCTTTCCTTCAGGGGTTGAGACGCAGGGCCCTCTTCGCTATGGACTCTTCCTCACTCCTGACTACGTGGCCATAGCATCAAAGTCGTGCTTCCCTCATCTTCTCTATAATCGGTGGTACTCCCATGGTCTTTCTGACGTCTTAATTCATCACTTGGTCCCATCGGGTCAGCCCTAGCATCCACCTAAACATCCGCATTTCCATTACATGAAGGGCCTGTTCATGTCTGTTGGTCATGGGCCAACACTCCGCTCCATATAGGGCGACTGGACGGACAACTGTCTTATAGATCTTTGCCTTGAGATATTTGTGCATGCGTTTATCGCAGAGTGTATATATATATATATATATATATATATATATATACACTAAAGATGCGCAGTTGGCGGTTATAGCCGCGGATAAACCGCGAACCGGGCGGATGACGTGACGCAAAAAAAATATTTTAATTAAATTCGGGCAGGTGGCGGGCGGTTTCTAGTCTGGCGGCTGTCATCAGTAGCACCTTGTATCAGCGGATGGCGGGCGGGTGCGGTTTTGAAAATTGGTCAAAAACATTGGTGCGGATGGATGGCGGACGGATGATGAGTTTTGTGATGCGGTTGCGGATGAAATAATAGCCCATCCGCGCATCTCTAATATACACTCACCTAAAGGATTATTAGGAACACCTGTTCAATTTCTCATTAATGCAATTATCTAATCAACCAATCACATGGCAGTTGCTAGGGGTGTGGTCCTGGTCAAGACAATCTCCTGAATTCCAGACTGAATGTCAGAATGGGAAAGAAAGGTGATTTAAGCAATTTTGAGCGTGGCATGGTTGTTGGTGCCAGACGGGCCGGTCTGAGTATTTCACAATCTGCTCAGTTACTGTGATTTTCACGCACAACCATTTCTAGGGTTTACAAAGAATGGTGTGAAAAGGTAAAAACATCCAGTATGTGGCAGTCCTGGGGGCGAAAATGCCTTTTTGATGCTAGAGGTCAGAGGAGAATGGGCCGACTGATTCAAGCTGATAGAAGAGCAACTTTAACTGAAATAGCCACTCGTTACAACCAAGGTATGCAGCAAAGCATTTGTGAAGCCACAACACGCACAACCTTGAGGCGGATGGGCTACAACAGCAGAAGACCCCACCCGGTACCACTCATCTCCACTACAAATAGGAAAAAGAGGCTACAACTTGCAAGAGCTCACCAAAATTGGACAGTTGAAGACTGGAAAAATGTTGCCTGGTCTTATGAGTCTCGATTTCTGTTGAGACATTCAGATGGTAGAGTCAGAATTTGGCGTAAACAGAATGAGAACATGGATCCATCATGCCTTGTTACCACTGTGCAGGCTGGTGGCAATGGTGTAATGGTGTGGGGGATGTTTAGGCCCCTTAGTGCCAATTGGGCATCATTTAAATGCCACGGCCTACCTGAGCATTGTTTCTGACCATGTCCATCCCTTTATGGCCACCATGTACCCATCCTCTGATGGCTACTTCCAGCAGGATAATGTACCATGTCACATAGCTCGAATCATTTCAAATTGGTTTCTTGAACACATCTCAACCCAATAGAACATCTTTGGGATGTGGTGGAATGGGATTTTTGCACAGGTGGAAAGAGTAATAAAATATTCTACTCAAGTAAAAGTACTACTACTTCAATGAAATTTTACTTAAGTACAAGTAAAAGTACCGGTCTAAAAATCTACTCAAGTAAAAGTAAAAAGTAGCTCATTTAAAATTGACTCAGAGTAAAAGTTACTGAGTTACTTTTTTGACAGCGGGGGTGGGGTGGGGGACCCTCCCGTGTAGGGTTGTAATGGTATAAGATTTTCACAGTATGGTAACGTCTCAGAAAATATCACGGTTTACAGTATTAATCAATTGTTAAATAAATAAACTGTATTATTAAATTATGGGTATTATTATTATTATCATCAGTTAAAATGACAGTTAAATTAATGAAAACAGGATTTTATTTTGGTTGAACAAATGCTTTTATTATAACAAACTTGAAATAATTTGTTTGTTTATTAAAATTTCAATAAAACATGTCTAATCAATTAAATTCGATAATTAATAATGAATTAGATTAACAACTTATTTTTAACATTAATAATTTATTAAAATGTTTAAGAATAATAATGTCCTATGAAATGTATTTTATTCAGAAAATTAATGTTTCTTTTTATTAGGGGTGTAACGATATTCGAACCAAACCGAAGAACCGCGATACAGAACCCACGATTCGAATAGCGATACTCTCATGGCGTACCGAACACGCCCCGCCCTGCAAGCTACCCCGGCCCCGCCCAGCCCGGCTCATTGATTGGACCTGGAATCAGTGTTGCCAAGTCCGCTTATTATAAGCGACTTTGGGCTTGTTTTTCTGTAAAGTCGCTTACAAATATTGGTAGTCGCGGGTCGCGTTTTTTTCTGGGCTTGTTTCTAAAGTGTAGTTGCTTATTTGAGCTTGTTCTCAGCTCGTTGTCAAGCAGATATTTTCTATATGTTATTTAAACGTAGGAGTTTGTCTTGCCTGTTCCCTCTGTCTCTCCCCTTTCCCTATACACAGAGTTTTTTTCCCACCCACGTCCTGCTTCTAATTGGCTCTGACCCAGATGGCAATGAGTACTAGCCAATCAGAGGCAGAGCAGGGCAATCGTTTTTTTTTTCTGGTTAGGAAAACGTCAGTGAGTGACGTTTAAATGAAAATACGTGCGAGTCGCGACCGATGGTGCTGGACTGTAGGAGAGTTTTTATATATAAATTATATTTTAGATATAGATATAATAGTTTAATATCGTTTAACCCTTTAACTGTCACTCCCCCTTTTTTCGCATAGACATGAAAATCACTATTCAAACTTAAATGCTTTGGAATATAGACCAATGGTTGGTCTTGTTTTAAAGAAGACATTTGCCAGATTAATGTTGAAATGAAGTATTATGAAGTTATGAAAGTGAAACAGAAAAAAAGTTATACAAGTTTGAGTTTATGAAAATGAACAATGTAAAAATATAATTATTTATATTTTATATAAAATATATATATTACAAAATATATTTTACTCTAAAACTGCCAGAAAATGTAGGCCAAAAATCTGAAGAAGTTGTGTTCCAAATTTTAGGTTGATATCTCAAAAAATGAGCTTTCAGTAAGATTTTATTTGGCCGCAGTACCAACATTTTTCACTAGATGGACAGCCAAGCTTCATTACAGAAGAAAAATAAACTACCGTGTGCACAGTTTTACAAAACTAGGCACAGTTTACCAATCTGTCCACTTGGATGTAAATTGACAATCTGTACCCACAGTTTAAAACTATCTGTCACCACGGATTGTAACAGCAGCGGCAGCGCGGAGTAAACGCGAGTAAACTCGATCATCTCTTCCTCAGTTACAGAATAAACATGAATGGACACCTGAAGGTATGTTGAAAAATACAGTATACTTACTGAAAGGCATCATAACTCGTGTAATCGCTCAATCAGTGTTTCATCAGCGCAAAGACGTCAATAAAACTGCATAGCTTGTCACTAGCATTATATTTACCTCAGCAGGCTAGTGATTAAGTGTCCACAACTTGTTGGTTCCTAGAGAAATTAACTCTTGCACTAAATAAATGCACAATATTATCCTATATATTATATTTTACTTAACCTGTTAATTATATTTTGATTATTTCAAGTACGTTTAAAATATCTTTAATGAAAATGACAGCAACTGTGTAAATTATTATATTTCAATAACAAATTTGAGTAAAGTTAATGCAAAAACTGCCTTATGTTCAGTTTACATGTTTTCATAAAATTTGTTGGGTGTTGATTATTATTTCTAAAAAATAAATAGCATCTAAATTTAGGCTCTGTTGTTAACCTTTAATGTTATAGTAATGTGCGGCTCCCTATACAGCATTAGCAGATTTTTAATCCTTCCAAAACGTTTATTTGTAATTGAATTAATTTAAAGACAAAGACACCATTTTTTCATTAAACCACTTTTTAATTTTTTTTTTAGCTTTCTAAACCGAACCGAACCGAGACGTCAAAACCGTGGGAAAACCGAACCATCAGTTTTGTGTATCGTTACACCCCTACTTTTTATGATTTAATCCAAATATATTTTCAAAAACGGTGGTAATCAAATGTAAATTTAAACTTGTGGCCTTTTATTTTTTGGGGAAGCGCTGCAAAAACAGATTTACTAAATTAAACCATGGACAAAAAAAATATTCCTTTAAATAATGTTCAAATAAAATGTATTATTATTATTGTTGTTATTATTATTATTTTGAGAAGTAGGCTACGTTCTACTGTATGCCTACAATAGTAATATATTTCTGTCATAATTTCTCCTAGTAAAACCGAACTTTTATTTTGACGGGTTGTGAAGACCTGTTAAAAGTGTATTGGATTGTATTGGATACGACAATGGATTTTCTCAAATAAAAATATGAAAATGCTCATTAGACGTTCTCTCAGAGCAGCTCTGGAAATGTTCATGTATTCATATCCTCAAATTGTTTGTGAGACGCTGAAAACACCATGAACGTCACGAGTACTTGAGTATGTAGTAGACAAACGCAGCTCAGCA